>NC_080048.1:33098753-33221253 GCF_026212465.1 Amaranthus tricolor | reverse complement strand
GAATACGATAAGTAGACATTAATTTTTAGTGGGCTGGACTTGAAATATGTCTCTCAAAGAGACGATCTCTCAAGAGTTTGGCTGAATAAAGAATTAGTGATTTAGTTTACCTAAGTACATTTCAGTAGAAAAAGAATTATTAGATAAAAATAAATTTCATTCGAAAATTTTTAAGAAGAAAAAAATAAAGAAAATTTAACAAAAAGAATGTTTAGTTTTGATCATAATATACTTGATATTGCTTGAATATATACAGTGAAACTTCAATCATCTATCTAGAAATATAATTTAGTTGAATTGATTTTTTAATATATTATTACAAATTATTGTGATAAATTCAAATTTCATTCGTTTCATATATTTTAGTATTAGTTTTAAGCTGGATATTGATATGACTTTTTATCGTTAAAAAAGTAATTTACCATAATTCACCGCTCTTTTTTATTTCATTCATGCATCTTAATTTCCTTTTTATTCCGGTCATATATTATGATTATTTTTTAATTTTATAATTTCATCTACACATTTAATTTTCATAATTTTTTTGCTACTACTCCCTCCTATTCTCTTTACTTGTACCATTTGGTTTTGGCACATTTACCAATGCACATTTTTAATCTTAAATATCTCTAATTGTGATTTAGTAAAAATTATAAAAAGTTGATATTAATAAAATTTATAATAAGACGAATTAAACAAAATCTCACATGAATATGTTGTAACTTATAGATTAAGAACAAATCACACAATAAGAGTGATTGATGAATAATATTGAAAAAACCAAATGGAAAAAGTAAAGCCAATAAGGGAGAGCGTAGATTGAATTTTAATGTTAACTACATTTGATGTAATAATTTAGTTTGAAAAAAAAAAACTGCTCTATCACTAATCGATTAATATTTACTTTATAAAAAACAAAATCGATTGATATTGGAACAACTATAAGTGAGTTTGCACGAAAAACTAAAATAGCAAAACTAAAATTCCGTTGCCGGGAATCGAACCCGGGTCTCCTGGGTGAAAGCCAGACATCCTAACCGCTGGACGACAACGGATTAGATTGATGCTTCACAATGTTGTTCATTAATATTGATGTACCAAAAATGTAGTTCATATGCAAACAAAATCCATATTTCATGGTAATTAACTAATTATCATTTATATATAGTTGGATTTGTGAGATATATGTCACATTAGAGAAATTAAATGTATGATTTTTAAAAAATAGTTAGTATGCCGGGTTCATTTAAGTGTAAGGAAAATAGGAGAATTAATACCTATTTTGAAAGACTTGTAAGATACGCGCTTTACAAAACACAAACAAATAAATTTCGACTTATGAGATACGTGTTTTATAATTTAGGGTAGTGACATTCCTTTTCTGAAAAGCTCATTCAAATGTGCAAAATGCTCTTAAAAATTATATCGATTTGCTTAATGAAATGTAGATTAATTAAAAACTCATTTGACTGATTAACAAGATATATGTATTCAATTAAAATAATTATAACATCCTTTTTTAAAGAAAAATAATTACGATGGATAAAAAGACGCTAAATGCGTGTTTTTTGAGATATTTTGATGACTTTTAGGATTCAAGTGATTTACTCAATACATTGAAATACTTTGAAAACTAAATTTTTATTTGAAATGAATTCTAACATTGAGATTACTCTAAAAATTGATGTTGGACCAGTCAAAACGGTTTCGATCATGTTCGGTCGGGTAATTATCGGGTCGATCTTATTTCAGGTTAAGTCGCTTTCGAATCGGTCGGGTTCGGATTTTATCGCGTCGAGTCCCGAATTTATTTTCTGATCGGATCAAATTTTCCCGGGTCTAATTCAAATGATATAACAAGATCAATGGTATGAACGAAATAAAAATATCTTAGTATAATCCTATCGTAAATCATATAACTAACGGATTAAATATAATTTGTTACAGAATTGCATGTATAGAAGTTTAAACTCATGGTTACCTTAGAATATATTAAATAGTTTCTAAGTAATTGAAGTCCTTCCTCTTGTTGTCATATATTTTTGAAATGGTATCTCATTGACTTATGAAGTGTGTGCATAGACAAAGTCACATTGGAAAACTCGAGGTACCATTTCAAAAACATATGGCAACAGGAGGAAGGACTCCATTGGGTTAGTGGGTTTAAGATTAAATTAGGTTTAATGAGTTAGGTTAAAATTGAGGTTAAAGGAAATAAAAGGGAGTCAAGGTCATTCTATGAAGTCAGTGGGTCATTTCATTTGTCGGTGACCAGATTGTAGTTACATGGTTACAATATTGTCACTTTTTGGATTTTCACAGCTATAACTCGTAAATATTGAACAACACGACTTTAATTTATAAATGACTTAAATTTCCGGCTATAATTAATAATTGTTTTAATACAAAAATATCAGGTTAAATTAAAAATTCAAGAAAGAATGAGAGTGAGGATGAGGAAAAAAACAATTATTTGAGAACAATTACCAAATAAAATCATCGGAAAGACAACTCAAATCTTTGAACTCAAAACATACCTAGAACAACTTAATTTTTATTATTCGATTCCTTTAAAAGGCTTGTTTGAGCTAAACATACAAAGAAGCAGGTAGGCCATGAACATTCAAGACTACTATCTATCCTCTTAGCACTCTTTTTCTTTCTTAATAGAATCCTCTTAAATGTGGAGAGGATATCACAATCTTCTGGGCCAAGAGGATTACTCTTGATCGATGAAGATGGAAGGAAGTGGATTGAAAAAAAAAAAAAAGAATCATATGTTTGAAAGGAGAAAAAGGGAGGAAAAAAAAAAAGAATTAGGTCTTAATGAGTGGTACACTTTATCACAATCTGATTGGCTATATTTAACTTTGATTTATTTACAACGGTATTATTTAAAACATTCATAAAAAATAATATAGTAAAATTTCAAAATAATTTCACCAACGACTCTATCTTTTCCTATAAAATAAATCTTATTTTGCCTATATTTCACACACTTTAAGTTTTCAGTCTTTTCTCTCTTTTATACTTAGCACCATTTTCATAAATTACATTCTTAAATTATGATTTTTTTGAGGGTTGAATTTTTTACTATTAGTAATCCGTTAATTAATTAATTATACAAATTAATTGAGTAAGCAATATTTATCTTTCAATAATTAAACAAAATATAATTACTAAATTTGGTGATTGAAAAAAGAATGTGTGGTGGAGCATACGTGAGTAGGAGAGAGAAAATGAAAAAGTATTCTATTGAATGTTAGAAAAGAAGATAATGAGAAAGAGGATAAAAATAGTGAAAAATAATATGAAGGAAAGAAAAAATGATATGTCAAATGAAAAAAATGAGAGAGAATAATTAAGAGGATATATCCTTCTCATCAATGTTCATATTCTTAGATAGAGTCACTAGAGAAAACTATAGTTGATAAACAAAAAATTTAGGAAGAGGAAAGGAATATGAGGGAATGGCATGAGGAAGGAACAAATGCAAATTTATAGTGATTTTACTATTCATATTTTTGTAAAAATAAATAGTATGATAGCCTTAGGCAATTTTTGATAGTTAGAGAATATAGAGAGAGATAGAGATTGAGAAGAGATAGAAAATGGAGATAAATAAACTATTTAACAATGTGACAATAAAATTAAACGTTTTTTGGTTGCAAGTTAATTTCCTTGAATTTTCTGATTCTCATGCATAGTTTATGGATTAGTTTGATCAAGTATAGAAAGTGTAAGCATCCTTAAAAGTTCAAATTGCTACTAAGTGTAGAAATTTAATTACCAAGGCAAAAAGCAGATAAATCTATATTATTGTGTCAATTGTAATTTATTATGCGCAACTAAATAAAGAAATTTGACCAAAGAATTAACTTTCAAAAAATAGAAAACTTTTATTGAAATATAATTCTTATGTTTGCTTTAACTTTTTAAGTACTAAAACTAATAATGTCGTGTATATAAAACTTTCAAAAATGTTATTATTTTGTGGATTTTTTTTAACTTGTGCAATATATTGCTTAATTAGTGATATATTCCTAATAAGGAAAAATTGTCAGAAACTACACATATAGTTTTTGTCAAAAGTTACCTAGTAAAAGTTATTGAACATCCATCTAACATAGGAATTATACTCCTAATAAGAAAAAATTGTTAGAAATTAATAATGTCTTTGATTTTACAATTCTTAATTTTTGCTTGAACATCCATCTAACACAACTTTTGTACTATATTTTGTAATTCTTTTAAAGTCATCCAATTGTAATTTTAATGGTCAGTTAATTATGAGTTTTTCTTTTTTTACTCATATTTTTGTTATGTAAGTGACTCATAATCTCATGTTGAGCTTGATGTTGTAGAGTATGTTATGCTTCGGATGAGTGGTTACTACTCATGAAGAAACTCAACAGATAAAATGTCGTTGCTGGCAACTCGACCCACTCGAGCAGGATGGCTCGACCAAGTCGAGCAAGTGTGCGGGACTTTCAGTTTGTTTTTCTGATTTTGAACGGGAGTTGCTTTGTTCTTTTGCTTGTGTTTAGCTACATATATGCTAAAAAAATACTTCATATTGGCAAAAAAAAAAAAAAAAAAGTAATGCATGTAAGACTCTTGTAGTCCTCAAGTAAGTGAGATTAATCTAGTTTGAGAAAGAACCACAAATTAGGGAATACAGTGGGAGAAACTTAGAATTTTTAATTTACCTTTGAAATCTCTGTAGATTCTATCCTCCATTGTTTAGCATTGAATTAGTATATTGTAAAAGAACTATAATCAATAATTTTTTTTTCTATTCTCTGGGTGGGGTTTTATATTCTAATATCGAATTGATATTAGGATTTTCCCCATCTTCCAATCATGATTTGTTAATTTTTTTCATTTTACAATCTTCATTCTTACTTTGTAAATAGAATCATCAAAAGTGAGCTTTTGCTCTAACAATTTTCTTGTTATTTTTATTATTAAAAATAATAAAAAAAAATAATATCTAATAAGTGAAACTCTATCACATCACATTAGGCATTTATGAACAAAAGATAAGTTGTGGAAAAATTGTTGGAGGCCAGATAGGGAGATAGTAAAAGATAAAAATGATCCCAAAATATTGGAGTATAAATGTAACAAAATAAAGGTAAATTGTTTTGCCCATTTGGTAGCTTCAAAAATTGATCAATAAAGTGGTAAAATATACAATTCCTTCACTACTCAAATCACAAAACTCAAACATTTCTTAGTGGGGAAATTTTTAAATTGCAGTTAAACCAATCTTGTCCTGTTTAATTAAGATACTACCTATCACCTAACGTGGGTGGTGGGAAGTGGGAACCAACCATGAATCTTCCTGGAAGCATTCATTTCTTAGTTTTAGTTGTGTTTATTGGGTACCAAATATACAATTTAATTAGTTAGACTAAGACATTTAATTTTTTTTTTTTATTGAAGTTTTCTTGAAAATCTGCCTGAAATTCAGAAAAAAGGTAAAATCTTTGAAGGTTTGACCCCTCTTTTTTTGGGTTTTTTGTTTAAGAATTCTGTTTCTGAGCAAGGAACTATTGGATGCTTGTAATTTGTGGGTTATGCAACAAAATTTTAGTACTTTGATTCCAAAAATAAAAAAAAAAATCTGAAATTTGTTTTTTGGTTTTTGGGTTTTGCTATTTGAGATGTGAAAATTAGTGGGTCATTTGAAGATTTGATTTTTTTGCTGTAAGTTCTATGCTTTTTTACCCCCCAATTTGATTGGTTTTATTTTCAATCTAGGGTTTATATTAAATTGGGTCAAATTTCATTTTTGCAGCAAAAGTTTCTGAGATGGACTTAGTACAAGAAGATTTGAACATTGATGGAAATTTGGAACAAGTTGTTATAGAAGAAGCTTCTGAAATCACTCCTCTTAGAGAAAGAAATTTTCTGAAACCCCATTTTCCTGGTTTTGTAAGAAGATGGGCTTATATATTTGATGGTAATGGTAACTATTATACCAAAGACTGGGATCTTTCAGAAGGAAAAAACAATGAATTTTGTTGGTATCATGTTGAACTTCCAAGGGTTAATCAAAATATTTCACTTTCTGCAAAATACCTAATTGATGTTCTTTGCCCTCCATTAAAACTTCAAGACATTCTTTCACTTATTAGTAATGGATCCTTTTGTGGGTATGTTGATGGTGCCCTTGTTTTTAGGGTAAACTCCCCTGGACCCACATCTAGTGCTTACATTTCTAGGCTTGCTGCAAGGATTACTAAGAACTCAGTTATTACTGTTTCATTAGGTAGAATTCCAAGACTTGGGTTCTCAAAATCAGGCCAGTCTTTGTTGTCTGAGATTCCGGTTGTCGACACGCCTAGATGTCGAAATGGGGAGCAAAAGGAAGGAGGGGTTGTGATCAAGGAGCATGTGCTCGAGTTCTTGTTGACGATGAACCATACCGAGGAGGCGGATAATCCTGTCCCAAGCTCGGTGTCGAATCTTGTGATTCATGTTATTGATACATTTGTGGATCATTTGCAGGATATTGTGACCAAACTTGAGAATGAGTTAGACTCAGTTGAACTAGAGCTTGATAGAGGTTTGTACTTTGTTGTATGTTTGAATTCCTTTCTTGTTCATTTGAGCATGCTTATACTACTTGAAGTGATAGTTGATTGATCTTACTGGTTGTTATTCTGCTTTATTAGTTGAAGGAACTAATAGTCTGTTTGGTTATTGGTACTAAATCATGCTAATGAGAACAATTTGTAGTGTAAATTTCATGAAACGTACCATATTATTTCCATGGTAATGAAACTTTAATCATAAAAAGGTTTTTTTTTCACAATTTTCTATTACCATCTAATATCAAATATTCATATAGTAATGCATTAGAATGAATTTTGTGAAGAAAATGAGATAATTGGAGTGAAACAAGTATGGTCATTCAACCTTTTAAGCCTATTAAAGTTACTGTAGTTTTTCAATCCCATTCCCATCATTTATTACCTGCAATCAAACGGGCTGTAAGAGCGGTTTATAATGAGAATGACTTCAATCAACTCCTGTGGAGCCTAAGGGCTGAAGGATATAAAATCATTACATATTAGAGGCATGGTAGGAAAGATTGCATTGGGAAGGTGTCATTTGTGGTGTGGACTTTAGATCAATGATATACCTCTTAGTCTTAGGAATCTAACCATCAACATTTTTGGATTTGTTTTATTAATTAAGAGAAGATCATAGTTTTTTACCCATTCACAAGGATCCTTAAGTCCTTTCTTTGAAGGGAGTATGGGTTTGGATTGTCTGTCACGTTCTTTCAACCAGACCTTGTTTTTGAGCAGGATACTGGATACGATGATGATGGCAAGGATCAGCTAGGAGTTCCCTTAGGACTTGACTTTTGTTTTGTTATTATGTTTTCTTGATTGCAATGGAGTATCTTGTATTAAGAAGCCAATCAAACAAAAACACTAAAAAGGATCGACTGTTAATGCAAAGTTTTGTGCCGCTATGCCTGTGATAGGACTGGTATTTACGAATTAGGTCTTAGTATCGAACAGAAGGTTCAATTTTAAAGCTTTGTTTGAGAACCAAAACATCTCAACTTCTGTAATACCTGCGGAATTGCTTTGAGTGCTTTACATTTAGCAATCTTTTCATTATTGCCGTTTTCGGAATAGGTTTAGTTTAGTAGTTGCAAAAACACTTGTTTGGACTCAATTTTCTTAATTATGCTCTTCAGATCTTCATAATGATCTTATTGGATCCATTATCTATACTTAAAAATAATGCCTATGAGTGTCACACATGCTTGTGGGAAATATGTGCTAAGATTGACCAATTACAAGATGTTATTAGGTGGTTTTGCATTGAAGAAGCAGATGCTAGATGATAGAAGATTTCCCAAAATGCATCTTAATCTTCAAAGGTTACTACAGGTAATTCTAGATGCACTTTTTTATCCTTCTTTTATAAGGCATGAACAATAGGGGTGCTAACAAGTCGATTCCGGTTGAGTTTTACGTGATTTGCACTCAACTCACTAACATCTCGTGTCATCTCAATTTGATTTGATCTTAGAGCGTGTTTGGTATGTATTTTTTTGGATCAAGTAAGGGAAACGGATAAACAAATCCGTTACTTTGCGTTTGTTAAGATAATTAGGTAACATTCCGTTTCCTTTTGGTAATTGATTCCTCCAATTTGTTTTCACTCTCAAAGCTTTGGTAACATTTATTGTAAAAAAATGTTTCCGTTACATAATTATACCAGACAACTAACAACAATAATCCTTCTCATTTCCCTTACCACTCCTTAAGAGTTCTCTTTCCATTCCCTTTCCACATTTTATACCAAACACCCCCACAGTCTAGTTGAGTTCAAGTCAAGTTTTTGTTGAATCGATTGAGTTATTTGCAAGTTTGTCTTTCACTTTAACACCTATTATAGGTAAAAATTTGGATTTTTAGACCTCTATGGCTCTATCATACTGTACGAATTTCTCGTGAGTTTTCGAATCAAGTTTGTCTCGACTCTGTCTTGTTAGCATCTCGAGGCTCGAGGCTCGAGTCACAATTGGCCAAGTTTTAACCGAATCAAGCTCGTAGAGCTTATGATATGCATTTCTAAGTGCAGGTAATAGCACATGGAGAGCAAATATTTCCACGAGTCAAAGAAAAATGTTCCTCGAAACCTTGGTTTTCCCAAGAAGACACTGTCTCTCTCGAAGAGTTGATTGGACGACTTAGAAGACTCAAAGAGAACGTTGGTTTTATAGCAAATCGCGTAACTGCAATCCAGGCTAGTCTTGATAGCTGGCAGTCCGAACAAATTAACAAGAAACTATACTATTTGTCGTTCCTTTCCATCGTATTCCTTCCTTTGTCTTTCATCACCGGAGGTAATATTTTCCATCTATGTAACTGTTCAAGAAGCATATACATAATCTATGTTACTCGAACTTGGGTACTTGTGTTGGACACAGGTACATGTCAAAGTATCTGACTGACTGACTCGACAATTTTATGAAAAAGTCCCACACGGGTACATGTCAAAGTATCTGACTGACTCGATAATTTTATGAAAAAGTTCCACACGAGTACATGTCAAAGTATCTGACTGACTGACTCGACAAATTTATGAAAAGTTCCACACAGGTGCGAGTGATAAAAGAAAGAGTTCGAGTAACATAGTACATAATATATTGGCTAGCTCAGAGTTATTCCGATATGCGTTATGTTATTGTGCAGTTTTTGGAATGAATGTGGGAGGAGTTCCATGGACGATTCAGAAAAGCCCCGATATCAAGGATGGCTTTCAAAACGTCTTGTTGCTTTGCCTGTTTACGCTTGTGGTAGTGCTTCTTTGCTTCTTTTTTGCATCCCTTTATACCCGTATCAATGCTTGGAGGAACCGGAAAAGCTTGCAACGAAACTGGTCTATGAACCGAAAATCATTCCTCAGACGAACTTCAGGAGCCGTACACCAAGAAAAAGAAGGTTATCTTCGAATTTGAAAAGTCCGTTTCTAGTTGCTTGTTCTTCATTCTACCTCTACATTCTATGCTATTCCGACTCTTGATTTCATCTCAAGCACCCTATGTAAAATCCTCGAGTTTCAACATGGGCGAACACTTAACTTTTCATTGTGGATCAAGACGTGAAATTTTCCAATCGCCAAGTTTCGAAGGCCCCGAGTTTGAGTGATCATTATCAAGAGGAAACCAATGTGATCTTGTGGGGAAAAGACAAGATTCAGATGCCCAGAATTTCACTTGAACTGTTATGAACTAGAAACTATGCCACCATTGAAGTTGAAATTGTTGCTTCACAAATTTTACATGTAGTAATACAATGTACAGATTCTTTTAATTCTTCATTTTTTAAACCTTGAAATGTTCCAATTTTATCCTATGCCTCTACAATCAAAGAGACTATTTAATATCCTCATATGAACTTAGCTTGCCTATTTTTGTTTCTCTTGTGTTTCTAGTGTCTTAATTTTTGGGTTAACTCGTGTGATGAAATTGTGATCTTAAGGAGGCTTTGTGTTAGTTTAGGGGTGTGGCGATAGCTTCTTAATAAAAGTTCGAAAAATTGTTCGGAAGTACCATCTGATGTAAATAATCCATATTATTGATTCTAAACAATCCAACTTTTGTATACTTTTGTTGAAGTACCCCTTATCACATTTTACCGGCTACTTTATATACCTACTAGCATTTCACTCACTTCTTATGCTTCTTCGTTGGTCTACCCTCTACTCCTCTTTGGTGGTTGCTACCTAAAGTAGCTCGTTAAAATGTAACAATGAATATTGTCAGAAAAAATATATATAAAGATTGAATTATTTAAAAATAATTAATAGTAGAGAATAGAGATTATTCACAACAGACAATAGGTGAGATTATTCAGGACAATTTTTGTTAAAAAATTTACAAACTATCCTTCCTTTTAATCCATACGATATCTATATTTGTGATTGCTTGTGTTGTTGTTGCATCAAGCATTCATATTTGCGTCTCATTCGATGAATCATCAAGGCAACAATTCATTCTCAAAAAGCTTAAGAACCCTAAGACTACCATTAATCATGAGTTCATTTCCTTTTGACATTACCCTCCTTCAATCCTCCATAGTCTTTATCTTGTATACAAACATAAGGGATAAGCTTATATACAACATTACTAAATCAGCTAATTGCTAAACACCCGATAATTGCTCAATCTAATGCCATAATAATTAAATAATATTACAATTAATATTAACTGAATTTATAATGCTCAAAATACGATTCACGTAGGCTTGGATTGATTGCAAAGCTGAGGATGTCAGCAGTTTGTCTATGTGGAAATCAATACAATCACGGATTGGCTAACGAAGCTGAGAATTTCAACTATTATTGTTGTATCCAAAATCGATATGGAAATTGTATTTATAGGAAAACTTAAAGAAATTACAAGCACCGAAAAAGATATTACAAATCTTAACGCTTGCTACAAAATTCTTGGAATTAACATTACAATTGAAATAAATAACTTGGAATAAATCTAACCATAAATCGAAGATACTTTTAGACAATACTGCCTTCAAAAACCCAAAACCAAACCGAGGCACAATCTAATTCTCCTAAAAGCGTTATCCCGCTTACTTGTTGCTTACGCTTAAGAATTTGAAATACTCTTTTGAGATACAACGGTTTGCCATCAAATATAAGCATTATATACTTGATCAATGTGAAGAATAAGAGTTTATATAAAACCTTTTAAAAAATAAAGTGAAGAGAATTTGCAAGGTTTTTTCACTTTTAAGTACTTATAAAGAATGAAAAAAGGAGCAAGGAAGAAAATATGACAGCAAAATTCAGCACCTCAAATAATGTGCAAAAACTGCAAATGACCTCCTTATATAGGAGTTGAAGTCAACACACCATTAACCCATGATCTCCACCGTCCCAAGTCATTTTATTATGAATGATTAGTGAGAGTTACTTGGTGTTAAAGTAAACCTAACCTTCAAAATACTAAAGGAAAAACCCACGATCTAAAGTTCAGAGTCAACAGTTGAATCGAATTTCCTCTGGGCCAACATAAAGCCGAGTCGACTTTAAGTTATGGAACAAAACGAAATTTTTTTTAAAAGAAAAAGCCGACTCGAGTTTTCTTTGGAAATCTTTAAAGTCGAGTCGGCTTTTAGTGTTGCCTAAACATTGATTCCAGCACACAAAGTCGAACCGACTTTTGCCTTTACAAACCAAAAGAAGACTCGGCTTTTGGTTTTGTTTTTGTTTTGTTTGTTTGCTTTATTTGACATTATTTTGGACTTCAAAATTTACCCGTTTGTCCTTACTTTGCCGTAGGTGTAATACCCCAGATTTAGCTTGAAAAAGGATTAATAGACTACTCATATCAATAAGGTGCATCTTCTTTTCTGGGGAGCCTATTTGCTAAGAACTCCACAGTTAAGCGTGCTTGGTGGGGACTGGGGAGCAATCTTAGGATGGGTGACCTCTTGGGAAATATTCCCGGGTGCGCGCGAGTGAGGCTAAAGTGCGTTGGAAAGACTTGTGTTGGTTTGTGGGGCCAGTCTACAGTCTCCATGAGTAGTCACCAGCGGTCCGAGGAGCCGGGGTGTTACAGTAGGCCTTTAACTTATCATACTTACACTTTTTAAATTTTTTGTAGGTGAAAATATCCACAACAAAATCATTTTCTCATCATTTTAACTTTTCAAATTTATCGATCTTTATTTTTATTTTTTTTTTGATAATCACTATATTTTTAATCATTTTTCTATTTCGAGACATATATCTTTCCTGTAGCTTTTTAAATCAATATATTCTTTCTTTTTTTAAAAAAAAGTTTTTAGATGACAAATTATTTTAAAATTATTAGTGTCGTCAATCTATACCTAACACGATCTGATTATAAATTGACCCGATTAAAATATAACTCTACCCGAAAATTATTTGATTCAAACCCTACCTAACGGTATTAACAACTCTATGTAGAAATATCCACACTAAAAGTGGGCATTTTTAACGACATAGAGTTGTGTAGAATTAGTGTAAACTTATGGCTTTTTACCTTTATTAATCAATCAACTCCAATATATATACAAAGCTAACCCTAGAATTACCTTAACTTAGGCAACTAGATTTTTAGGAAACAAAATATAAAAGATAACAACCAAAAATATTCTCACACAATATATTATTCCCAAAATATATTATACCCACAAAATATATTATTCCAATACCCGCCCTCAATTTGGAGCATGAGTGTCGAAAATGCCCAACGTGGAGAGAAGATAGTCAAACTGTGACTTGCCAAGAGCCTTTGTGAAAATGTCAGCCAATTGAGAAGTAGTAGGGATATACGATGAAGAAATCAAGCCTTCTAACAATCGCATCTCGAACAAAATGACAATCAACGTCAATGTGTTTGGTTCATTCACGAAATACCGAATTCTTTGCAATGTGCAAATCAGATTGACTATCACAAAACAATTCGTGCACGCCCAAACTCAACAATAAGCCTTTAAGCCACTTAAGCTCACGAGTAACTGCCGCCATGGAGCGGTATTCAGCCTCTGCAAAAGACGTCGACACAGTGGGTTGCTTTTTAGTTTTCCAAGAAAAGGAGAATGCAACCAACCTGTGAGAGAGCGACGAGTAAGAGGACAAGCCGCCCAATCAGAATCACACCAACCTTACAAGGTAAGGTCACTATCAGCACTCTATAAGATATCCTGACCCGGTGTACCTCTCAAATAACGAACTACACGCAGAGCTGCTTCCCAATGTTCACTAAGAGGTTCTTGCATAAACTAGGACAAGACATGAATAGAGTATGCTAAATCAAACCGCCAACAAGCTGACGATACACCTCCGGATCCGCAAGATGTTTGCATGTGGCACGACCAAGCTTGTGATTTTGCTCCATTGGAAAACCACTCGGCTTTGCCCTTAATAAACCTGCTTCAGAAATGATATCCAAAGTATACTTTCGTTGGCACAAAAAAGGGTCTGAAGCACTACGAGCAACTTCTATACATAAGAAGGACCAAGATCCTTCATTTTGAAACAATCTCCGAGATAAGCCTTGAAACCAACAAGTGCAGCGGAATGATTCCCAGAAATGATAAGTTCATCAACATATACTAAGACATTAATTTGAATAATGTCTTTAGTATAAGTAAAGAGAGAATAATCAGAGTAAGATTATAAGAAGCCGTACCCTTTCAAGGTTGCTACGAGCTTGGAAAACCAACACCTCAGGGCTTATTTCAACCCATACAAGGACTTTCTCAAACGACACACCAATGACGGATTTGAACTCTCAAATCCGGGAGGTAATTTCATGTACACCTCCTCATCAAGATCAACATGCAAAAAGGTGTTATGAACATCCATTTGATGACGATCCCAGTTTTATAAAGCTATAATAGCAAGAAATGCCCTAACAGTAGTCATCTTTGCGACTGGAGCAAACGTTTCACCATAATCTATGTCTTCCTGCTGATGATTGCCAAAAACGACCAAACAATACTTGAGACGTTCAATATTACCATTAGACAAATATTTTGTCTTGTACACCCATTGACTCCCTAGAGCACGTTTATCGGGAGGAAGGTGCTCTAAGGTCCAAGTCCCATTATCCTCCAAGGCTTTAATTTCTTCCTGTATAGATTGTCCCCAACCTTCATGTTTCATTGCTTCTTGAAAGGATTTTGGATCATGACCACTAACAACAGCTGGCAGAAACTTACAATAATTCACAGAAAACTTGTCATAATTTATATAATGTGTTAAAGAATAAGTGTACCTGAACAAGTATTGGAAGATGGATTGGAGGGGGACGGATTTTTAGCAAACACTAAGTGAGTCACATAATCACGAAGAAGAACCGAGGGAACTTTTTCCCGAAACCCACGCCCCAAAGGCTGACCTGCTGCCTCTCTGCCGGTGTCACTGGGCTAGTCTCGGTGCATTTTGGCAGTTTCAGGCTGATGCTGTTGGGCAGAGGTGGCCTCATCCGGCAGGGAGGCAGTAGCAGGGTCACCAACACCACTCGTATCCTCATTGTCAACATTGTGCACATCATGCACCACATTGTCAATGTACTCCTCAAACTCCACAAAATCATCATGTATATCATAAGGCAACTCAAAACCGTGAGACTCAATATGAACATCTTTCGATGTAGCAAAAGGGAACACATTCTCAATAAATTTCACATCCCGAGACACAAAAAAAAAACTTTGGATTCAAGGTTATATAATCTCCACCCTTTCTTCCCAAACGGATATCCCACAAAGACACATTTTCGTCTCCGACTCGCAACTTATCTCCATGAGTAATCTGATTATGTGCAAAACATAAACACCCAAAAGTATGAATGGCACCAAACATAGGAGGTTTATTAAAGAGGATTTCAAATGGAATTTTATTTTGTAGCAATGAAGTAGAAGTTCGATTAATTGGGTGAGCCGCAGCAAGAACACCCTCACCTCAAAAATAAATTAGTAATTTGGCTTGAAATCTAAAAGCTCGCCCAACTGACAAAATATGTTTATACTTTCTCTCAACCCTCCCGTTTTGTTGTGGAGTACCCACGCATGAGGTTTAGAAAATAATACCAGTAGCATTAAAAAAATCACGTAAACAATTAAACTCCGTACCATTATCACTTTGCACAATTTTTATGGTTTGAGAGAATTGTCTTTCTACCATAGCAACAAACAACATACGAAAGACCTCTGTTTTATCATTCAACAAATAAATCCAAACAGCTCTAGAATAGTCATCAACTATCGTCAAAAAATAACGAGCTCTGCACGACTAAACATGTCTATACGGGCCCCACAAATCACAATGTATTTTTTCAAAAATTCTAGATGCTTTATTGTCACTCAAAGGAAACCTATCTCTTGGATGCTTAGCACGCATGCACACTTCACATCATTTATCTAAATAATCTTTGCTACTTACGGTGGGAAGCAACTTAACTACTTTCTCAGAAGGATGAGGACGATGCCACAACTCCAAGTCAGACTTTGCAACAATAGCACTCACATGATGCACCGAATCCGATTTGCTGAAATAATACAATCCGTCCCTTCTAGCTCCCGTTCCAATTAACTCCTTCGTTATTGTCCTATAAGCATTTAATTGGACAATACAATGAAGGTCATCAATAAACTGTAAAACTAAAAGTAAATTACAATGCAAAATAGGAACATAGAGCACCCCGATGAGGGTGATATTCTGACAAACAAATAGAGCCAACAAGAGAAGCCGACACTGTTTCACCATTAGGCAACCCAACCGGACACTCAAAGTTTTTGGTGTCAAAAAGCCAAGATTTTTCTCTGGTTACGTGATGAGTAGCTCCCGTGTCAATAATCCAAGCGGTATCATCAAACTTACCATTCAAACGATTATCGAAAATTGTAGCGTTACCTATTTTTGGTGGTGTTGGAGGTGATCTCTCACCGCCGATCAAGGTGTAAAAAAAATTAACAAGGCTTTGATACCATGTAGAATTAGTATAAACTTATGGCTTTTTACCTTTATTAATCAATCAACTCCAATATATATACAAAGCTAACCCTAGAATACCTTAACTTAGGCAACTAGAATTTTAGGAAACAAAATATAAAAGATAACAACCAAACATATTCCCACACAATATATTATTCCCAAAATATATTATAACCACAAAATATATTATTCTAATAAGTTGCTTATATGTATTTTTGAATAATAATAAAGTTTTTAATATATTAAATGAAATTTAAGTGTTCTTTTTTTAAAAAAAAAATGGCTAAAAAAATAAAAACAAGCAAATACAACTTTTTATTTTTGGAAAATTTTAGTAAATTTGACTTAAATTTATGCTTTTAACAACCTTGGCTATTATTCACCAGATTTCTCTTTTAATATCTAAAACATTGCGTTTAAAACTTTGAGTATTATAAATATATTCTATTTGGAGTGGGGTGTTTGGTCGAGTCGGAGTCAAATCGGAGTCTTAGTTGGGTCAGAGTATCAATTTTTTTATGAGTTCCAACTTCGATCCGTGTCTACATTGGACTCGGATTATATAATCGAATTTGTTGTCAAATATTATTTTTCTCAGAATCAAATGGAATTAAATTTATTGGATCGAGTCGAATTAGAGGGGAATTCAGAAAAAAATGCGATCCTTACTATCAACAATTCTTGACTTCCAATATGGATAGAAAAACATCAAGAAATTTTCCAAGGAATTGGTAGTTTTAGCTCAACGTATCAGCGGACGTGCTAGTAAAGAATCTTTTCCTTTTTGCTTCCATGAATATTAAAAAGACAAGTGGAAGAATATATTGCCACAAGTATAACGATAGAAAAAAGGGAATAGATGATTTTAAAGAATAATAAAGAAAATCTTATGAAACAAAATGAATCAAATTATTTTTTTAAAAAAAAAAAACTTCAATTTTACTTAAAAAAATATCAAATTTAATAAAATACCACGGCAATAAAAATATGAGTACAAAATTGAAAACTTACACGATTTTGAGTTTTACATTTTCACGAAAAAAGTGATCATGAGTTTTACACTATTAAAACTTTGTGACCTCCTTGTTATTTTTCTAATTTAACTCTAAGAAGTTCTAAATCTCCCGTTAAAACTAAATTTTTCATTAAAACTAACCGTTTTTATTGACCTTAGAATTTTTTTTATCTTATTAAAATCAATAATATAGAATATTTTTTATCTTTTTTATTTTAAACGCTTATTCACACATATAACACACACATATTAAATATATACTTCTTTTGTTTTATAATATTTGCAACATTTGATATGCAATCTAATGCATTAATTCAAACCTTAATACTCCCTCCGATCTTATGATATAGTCCCATTTCCTTGGGCACGCATATTAAGGGTTGTGTGGGGTCCATGTAAAAGGTGGTAGTTGGGTATTTTTAAGTAAGTGGATTAATTGTTAATGATTCCCTCTTTTTGATTAATAAAGTACATAGAATGAATTTTGGAGGGAAAATTGGGTTTGACATTGTTTGAGCTTTAATTGAAATTAATACATTTCCGAATTTTTTATAATTAAACAACCATTAAACTAGTTAATTTAAATTACATAAAATTACATCAAATAAATTACAAAAATCGTCAAAATCATAAAATAAGCTAAGTCTTCAATACTTCCTTGATTTCTTCAACGTTTTTTGAACGGGAATTGAAAACGAGCAACCCTCTCGCCACATGCGCATACGGATATTAAATCTTTCGTTGACTTCAGATTTATAAAAAAACAAACACGGTATGCATTTAGTGTTGAAAATTAATTAAATAACTACAAAAAATCTAAATGTTTCATTTTGAAAGGAAGCCATCAATGACACTGGAACAAAAATAAGCTGATCAAGGGAAAACAATGATACTTGAAGATTGAAAAAAAATGAAAAGAAGCCAGACATGATTAGAAGATAAATACAGCAAAGGGAAATGGAGACAGGATGGATCAAATGAGTTGACAATTAGTAACACAGTAAAGGGAAACCAAAAAATTAATGTCAATGGCGCCAAAAATGAAAAAAATTGCCACCAAAACAGATGAAAATTATGTATATAAGACAGCATTAAGTGAAGATATCAGACACTTCATTTAATTTCCACCAACTTCAACACAGTATATACAATGGGAAAAAAAAGATGTAGATAATTTTACGAAGACTCAAATAATGCATGAGCTTTTAACGTCAGCAAACAGTAATGGGAAGCTACAACACGGGGTCATCAATGAAATTGCGAAGAAGTACGATTTGCATAGGAGGACAATCGGAAGGATATGGAGAAAGATTCGTGATCAAAAAAAAAACAAAGTTCCAATTAATGTCAACAATAAGAAGTCAGTGACCAACGGTAAAGCTCCAATCGCCTTTGATGAAAACAAATTCAAATCAATTGAAAAAGCGAAGAAGACAACTTTAAGAACACTTTCAAGGGCCATGGGAGTTAGCTACAGCACTGTATGCAGATGGAAAAAAAACAGGTACTTTCGAAAGCACACCAACGCAATCAAACCGTTACTTACAGACAAAAATAAACTCGACAGGTTAATTTTTTGTCTTAGTAGTTGCATTTTAGATGAGCAAACAAACAACTTCACATTTAATGAAATGACAAATGTAGTCCACATTGATGAAAAGTTGTTTTACATTACAAGGACACAACAAACATTTTATCTAACTCAAGATGAAATAGAGCCACATAGAGAAATCCAATCAAAAAGATTTATCCCCAAGATCATGTTTATGTGTGCCGTTGCAAGACTAATCATTTCTATTCAAGGTGAGATGATTTTTGATGGAAAGATAGGCATTTTTCCTTTCACACATGAAGTGGCAGCACAAAGGAGTTCAAAAAACAGGAAGAGAGGAGAGCCAGAGACCAAACCAATACAATCAATCACTAAAGAACACACAAGAGACATGATTGTGCACAAGATACTACCAGCAATTAGAATTAAATGGCCATCACATTTAAGCAAAACAATTTTCATTCAACAGGACAATGCTAAACCACACATTTTAGATAATGATGAGGTGTTTAGAGAGGTGGCTACACTTGATGGATTTAACTTCCACTTAGTGCAACAACCTCCTAACTCACCGGATTTGAATGTGCTTGACTTAGGGTTCTTTAGGTCAATACAATCTTTACAGCATCAAAAATCAGCATACAACTACGCACAATTACTTGAGGCAGTAACTACAGCATTTGACAATCTGACACCAAATGCACTGAAGAATGTATGGATCACATTACAAGCATGTAAAATTGAAGTTATTAAGAAACTAGGTGGTATGGATTACGCAATTCCACACATGAGCAAAAAGCTTGAAAGGGAAGGGAGACTCCCACATTGTTTGGGGGTACAGCAGGAAACAATTTACCAGACACTAAGATATCTGGAAACAAAGGTGGATAAAACAACATTGGAGGGCATTTTATTTTACTTAGGGATGAAAGACGAATCAGTTTTCCATGAACTTCATGAGTATATTCCAGCAACAACAGAAGCAACAACAGAAGCAACAACAGAAGCAGCAGCGTATATTCCAGCAAGAACAGAAGCAACAACAAAAGAAACACCAGCATGAACACCAGCAACATGTAAATATGACACACATGAGTATACTTTTGGGTTACCTTTTGTACTCACTTTTGGGTTACAGTGTAAGGTAAATGTTTAGGTCTAAACATGATGTAGAAATTAAATAGGGAAAATGTTTAGCCGTAAACATTTAGAAGAAAATGTCATGTAACAATTTATTGATGGCTTCAAAAACAAAATGAAAAACAAATTCATCTCAGAGATACAAATTGAACTCATCACAGATAACCCAAATACCATACTAATTGCCTCCTACATCTGGTAAGAACATAGCCTCCTAAACATAATGTTTGGTGGCTTATGAACTGAAAACCCTAGATTGGTGGCAAAATGAATGGATTTAGGGATTTTGTAGCTATAATCAATTGTTTACCCTCAAAAAAAAAATCATAGGGCAACAAAAGCAGAATACGAAAGACATGCATACCATACATAGCACATAAACAAAATCATCATTAGTCATACAGGAAAGATGTATCCATACGAGAAAATGGGCCTCGAACATCAAAATCAGACACCAAATCATCATCATCCAACGATTCTTCATCTGAGGAAGGGAACAAGTTCTCAATGTATAGATCTTGAAGATCCAGTTGTAAATCAAACATTCCCTGTATTTCTTCATCTTCAAAAGTTATACTTCTTCCCCAGTTAGGATCCGTTTCATCAGAAGTCGTAGGTAGGCGATTGTAGAAATCGAACCACGGGTTAGGAGATCCAATCGTAGGATCACTTTCTTGGGACGAAGACAAACAAGAAAGACAAGACGTTGGTGAGGCCATGTTCAAAAAACCCAGAAAAGATGGGAAAAAACCCAGATTTAAAAAGCCCCTCAAAGCATTAGGGTTTCAAAGAAGACGAAGAAGGTGGAAAAAAAATGAAGATGAAGATAATAAACCGTAAACCAAGGTATTCTTGGGGATGAAGATGAAGATCATTGAAGAACACGAAGAGTTATACACAGGTTGAGGATGAAGATGAGAGAGAGGGAGGGAGAGGGAGGGAGACAGAGTAGGGGATTATAAAAGGGAGGGAATGATTAAGGTGAGGTTAGATTGTTAATTATTTTAGGTTAGTAGGGTTTACGGGGGGTAAAATCGTAATTACGTGTGTGAACTAAGGGTATTTAAGTAAAAATGGATTGCCAAAAATAGAAATGAGACTAATTCAAAGGTTTTGCCAAATAAGGAAATGGGACTATATCATAAGATCGGAGGGAGTATATTATAAAAATTATAAAAATTATAAAAATTTGATATTAATAACTTTTACGTTGAAAGTATTAAACACGATCTTTTTTGACTATGTTTTGACTTATAAGTTAAAAATTAATTTTAAATTAAGGATGTTAAATAAATAATACAATATTTTTAATGCTGCAAGTAATTCAAAACGAAAGAAATGGTCTAACATATAAAATAATTATCTCATATTAATTTTAATTATTATAGAAGATTCATACAATGCATTTTAAAATAACCATATTTTTCATAACCTCTACTTATACTCAAAAGACTCTTACCCTTTTGGAAAAATGGAAATTATAATTTGACAAATTCACAAAAACTCCATAAACAAATGATTGTTTTTTGAAATGCATAAAATTTAAATTATATATTTCATTAATTATTTTAATTTATTACTAATTTTTTTTTTAGAGAATTTTTTTTATTTAAATTACTTGATTAGTTAGGGGCATTGTCTTGGAGGACAAGACTCAAGAAAGTCAGCCAATCTAGAATCTTCGACAGCCACCAATCACCTCCTCCTTAAACCCTAAACCCTACCTTTCCTATCCGCTCTTCATCGCTACCTCTGAGAAAACCCCTAAACGCTAAACCTAAATCCGCAGATCTGATCTCTATCTCCAGCTATTATGGCTACCGTTCTTCGTCGATGTCTTCGCTCCGACCAATTACATTATGTCTCCGCTTTCAAAAGAGTAATTTTTTCCTATCTTTTGTCCAATTTAATATCTTACATTAATCGCTTTTGTTGACCTAGTTATGTTGTTGATTGTTCGTTTATTCGTTACAACTTTGTTTAATTTTACTCTATTAATTACATAGTTTTGCGATAATTGTGATTTGAATTTTGTTTCTGAATCGAAATCGATGGGAAAGTAAAACTACCAAACTATGTTTAAAATTTTTAGTACGGAGATTATTTTTTTTAATATGTTTGATTGTTTGATGAGCGTAATACTTTTATGTTGAAAAATTTATGTATTTTTGGTTTTTATTTAGAATTGTTAGAGCAATTTATATATCTTTGGTTTTTATTTAGAATTGAAAAATTAATGATAGAAGTAGCTTATGTAGATTTGTTAGAGCAATTTTTATTTCAGTAGTTTTCTGTAGTATTTCCATTGGTTTTGAACAGCTACCATGGAAAATCTTAGTGGTCAAATATAATAAAAGCTTAAATATGTTCGAATTCATATGTTTCAATTGAGGGTTCTTATGGAGGGATTCTGGATTGAGAAAAGAAATTCATTTGTGCAAGATTTGTGTTCTTATATAATATATTCTTCTAAATTTTGTTAAGTAATATCTATTGGCTAATTCCTTCTTGTCGTTGCTATTGAAATTCTCAAGGTTTTATTTTCTTTTTGTTTTACATTCTTCCAGTATGAAGTTCTGTTCATTTATGTATTTTGTCTTGTATGTTGTTTCTGCAGCTGGCTGGAAATGCCAATTCTGTTAACCCATATATGGCTCAAAGATTAGCGAGTTTGGTTAGACCTTTCAGGTGAATTTCTTGGTTACCATTTCTAATGTTTCCATCGTGGGGTAGAATATTTTTCCTTAATGTTTTTCTCATTTACAGTTCACGACCAGTTGGTAATGAGGTGATTGGTATTGATTTGGGTACTACCAACTCATGTGTCTCTGTAATGGAAGGAAAGGTAAATGCCATTGTGGTGGTTATGTTGATACCTTTAAATCTAGTGAATTGTGTTTCCGATTTTTTTGATTCTTTTGTGCTCACGTTTGTTTCTATATTCTCTTGTAGAATCCCAAAGTGATTGAAAATGCAGAAGGTGCTCGGACAACCCCATCTATTGTTGCCTTTAACCAAAAAGGTGAGCTGCTAGTTGGTACCCCAGCTAAGCGTCAAGCTGTAACCAACCCCACAAACACCTTATACGCTATCAAGCGTCTTATTGGTAGACGTTTTGATGATCCCCAAACTCAAAAGGAGATGAAGATGGTTCCTTTCAAGATTGTGAAGGCTCCAAATGGAGATGCTTGGGTTGAAGCTAATGGACAGCAGTATTCTCCTAGCCAAGTTGGAGCCTTTGTTTTGACCAAAATGAAGGAAACTGCAGAGGCTTACCTTGGAAAAACAGTTACCAAAGCCGTGGTTACGGTTCCAGCTTACTTCAATGATGCTCAGAGACAAGCAACGAAAGATGCTGGAAGAATTGCTGGACTTGATGTCCAGAGAATTATTAATGAACCAACTGCTGCTGCTCTTTCTTATGGGTCATCCAATAAGGAGGGTCTCATTGCAGTTTTTGATCTTGGTGGCGGAACTTTTGATGTTTCCATTCTTGAAATCTCGAATGGTGTTTTTGAGGTAATAATCGTCTTTGCTTTGAGCTTGATGTCATTACTTCTTCCATCTTTTTAAAAATATTTATATGAATGACTGTGTCCATTCAGGTAAAAGCTACAAATGGTGACACATTTTTGGGAGGAGAGGACTTTGACAACACTTTGTTGGAGTTTTTAGTGTCGGAATTCAAGAAAACCGAGGGCATTGATCTGAGCAATGATCGTCTTGCCCTGCAAAGGCTTCGTGAAGCAGCTGAGAAAGCTAAGATTGAGCTTTCGTCAACATCTCAAACAGACATAAGCCTGCCATTTATCAGTGCAGACTCTTCTGGTGCTAAGCACTTCAACATCACACTCACAAGGTCAAAGTTTGAGAGCCTTGTAGGGGACTTGATAGAGAGAACTCGTGCTCCTTGTAAAAACTGTTTAAAGGATGCCGGTGTTTCCCTAAGTGAAGTCAATGAGGTTCTTCTCGTTGGTGGTATGACTCGTGTTCCTAAAGTGCAAGAGGTAGTTAAGGAGATCTTCGGAAAGACTCCAAGCAAGGGAGTCAACCCTGACGAGGCTGTTGCTATGGGTGCCGCTCTCCAGGGTGGTATATTGCGCGGTGATGTCAAGGAGTTGCTTCTTTTGGATGTCACTCCTCTTTCGCTTGGTATTGAAACGCTCGGTGGTGTTTTCACCAGATTGATTAACAGGAATACAACCATCCCTACAAAGAAGAGCCAAGTAAGATTTATTTACATGCTGTCATTTGATTTTTCTTATCAGTTATTTTGAAATAATAACTTATTATTTCAACTTTTCGTGTTCTTCAGGTATTCTCAACTGCCGCTGACAACCAGACTCAAGTGGGTATCAAAGTACTTCAGGGTGAACGTGAGATGGCGTCTGACAACAAAATGCTCGGAGAGTTTGAACTCCAGGGCATCCCGCCTGCTCCACGAGGTCTTCCTCAAATTGAAGTGACCTTCGATATTGATGCGAATGGTATTGTTACTGTTTCTGCCAAGGATAAATCCACCGGAAAAGAGCAGCAAATCACAATCAAGTCCTCTGGTGGTCTCTCAGAACATGAAATCGAGAAAATGGTAAAGGATGCCGAACTCCATGCCCAAAAGGATCAAGAGAGGAAGAATCTAATCGACGCTAAAAACACCGCAGACACAACCATTTACAGTATTGAGAAGAGTCTTGGCGAGTATAAAGAAAAGATCCCAAGCGAGATCGCTAAGGAAATTGAGGACGCTGTGTCCGATTTGAGAAGTGCAATGCAGGGTGAGAACGTCGATGAAATTAAGGCCAAGACTGATATTGCAAACAAAGCCGTGTCAAAGATTGGACAACATATGTCCGGTGGCTCTGGCGGTGGTGCAAGCGGTAGTTCACAATCAGGTGGTGACCAAACTCCAGAAGCTGAGTATGAAGAGGCAAAGAAGTAGATGTATGAAGTATTTGTTCATTTTAAACAATAGTTCATAGTTTTTGAATAGAAAAATATATAAATTTTTCCCGGATTTTTATATTCTGTTGAGTTTCATGTGGTTTGCCACTCAATTATCCAAAAACTATTATTATTTAGTATAACAAGAATGAGAAAATATTTCTGTTTCCTCCTACTCAATTCTTTTTGTATGAAAATTGGTAATGATTTTCGATTTCACTCTGAATAAAAGATTTCATATTCTGTATAAATTGAAAAATATTTTCCATAATGCTTAATAAAACAGGATTCCCTGATTATGCTATAGAGAAACACTATTATGTAATATTGTCTTTGTAGGATGGTCTGCAACTGCAAGCAACATATTTTCTCCCTTTTTTACTTTCACCTAAATGTTTTTTTCACAAGCCCAATACACTAATCACAATTAATTGTGAGACGGTCTCTTTGAGATAACATCTCTAATTGGGCGGATCCATCATATATTTTTTAAAATAATATAAGTAGACATTTAAGATATTGAAAGTAGGCATTAATAATACAGTACGTAAGCATTAAGGATAATGCAAATAAGCATTAAGAATACGATAAGTGAATATTAATCTTTAATAGGCTGGACTTGAGATATGTCTATCAAAGAAACGTTCTGTCAAGAAATTAGCTGTACACTAATTTAATAGTTAATCCATAATTATACATAGTAAAAAAGTATAGAAACTAAAATCAATTAAATTCACATTGAGATGATTTAAATAAGATTCTATATGACCATGTTTTAATTTATAGGTTCACGAACATATGAAAATTGAATGACATTTATAAATAGTGCTAAAGTACATTTGGATGAAAGTAAAAATACGGCTCACTCAATTACTCACTTGAAGTTCTTCCTTTGTTGTTGCCTTGTTCTTTCTAATTTTCCCCCTTTTTTGTAATTTTATTGGTTTAATATCATAATTCATGTTTAGTTAGAGTTGAACTGTGCTTGAATTTCATTGTTTATTTCATGTCCACAAGGTTTATGGTGAATTGCTTGAATGAGCTTTCTTGATCTTACTAACATTATGATGTATTTTGGGAATTACTACTTATCAAACTAATTCGTTTTAAGCAACATGATTGTTAAATTAGCGAAAGTTTTAGTATTGTGGTAAAATATCAAATGATTTTTTTCCCTTTTTCATTGATTTTAAAATTGAATTCTGTGATGTTATATTGTGCTTAGTTTTTATTTTTTTTTACATGCTTGTTTGATTATAATTCACTCATGTTTAGATAATCTCAAATATCATGCTTGTAAATAATAATGTGAATGTGGTATTATGGAAGTGTTGTAATTGTGTGCGATAAATATGAATTATTATTCCGTTATAATATTATAGGATGGGAAAATTAATTATAATCGAATGGATGTAGTGTATAATGGAGGATTAAACTCTTTTTTTTTCTTCATCACCAACAAATAATCTTTAAGGGTTTTTTAAACAAATTATATGATACTATTAATTGTGACCGCAACTCTTTTAATTTGAAAATGGAGATGAGACATCTAGTGAGGGGAAAATGTGTTAGTTTCAGTTAGGAATGACAAAAGCATATATAAGTGCTCTTTGTATGCAGCGTCATTAGCTATTGGAATGCAATGGAGGTGTATGTGAAAGTGATTGCAAATGTGAGAAATGAAGGGGGAGTTTTAAGTAGCATGTTGTTGCCACATCCTAATATGCGAAATGACATATTTACAGACATGCTAGCAAACCCGAAGTATGTGATTGAACACATGAATGAGTTTACGAATCCAACTCATTCTACAGTCATAGAAGTGATGTAATAAACACACTATCCTCAACTCATAATTAAGTTTAGTAAGCTAAATGATAATTTTGTTGACTTTTTAGATCACGATCAGGAGAATCTAAATTCTGAATCCGAAGAGAATGATGAACCAAAAGATGCTGTTGATGCGGCAAAAGGCTGGTGCACCATCCCAAGACTAGCTCCGAATCAATGAGATCCACCAAAGATCGACTCTATGGAGCACTTAAAGAAAAATGTCAAAGCATGGCCGATATTTTATAGTAGAAATACTCATGTGCTTGAGTCAAAGCCAACAAAGCGTGTTATATAATGTATTAATGCCGAGGAGAAAAGTTTTGAATGGAGGATGCGAGCAATAATAAATGTTACAGGAAACTTTAAATTTGTGTGGTATGAGGCTCACAAACAAGATTGTTTTTGATCTCATTGTGGATATGATTGAGTCAACCCAACATTAAAGTGAAGTCAATTGTTAATATGAATTTGTTTTAACATACAAGAGAGGTTGATTGGCAAAAAATAAGGCAATAACAAGAAAGCTGAAGATAAATGTTTTTTTAAATCAGCATTGAAGCTCTCGCTCAGATAAATGGATATGATAAACACTCCTAAAGCATGTACTTGTCATTCATCTATATGTGGTGTCGAACGTGATAAAAGTTCATGGATAGTAATAATGAATTAAGTGTGAGGGTGAAAGGTTATTAGTAGGAGTCAAATGTCATAAAAGAGGTTAGCCGATCAATTAAACTTCGATGTTTAAAATTCAGTGAGATAGTTAAAATGCTTGCAGTTTATGATTTATAGTGACTAACTCTTAAATATTAAACTTCACGGTTATAATTCATAAATAACCTACATTGGAAGACTGTTTTTGAATCCCTATATTTTCATTATTATGAAATTAAGTCTGATTGATATTTTGTGACATGAATTCTAGGCCGGCTCTTAGGGAGTGTACCCGGTGCACTTGCGCCAGGCCTTCAAAACCAGTGGGTTTCATATACTCCCTCCGATCTTATGATATAGTCCCATTTCCTTATTTGGCAAAACCTTTGAATTAGTCCCAAATCTATTTTTGGCAATCCATTTTTACTTAAATACCCTTAGTTCACACACGTAATTACGATTTTACCCCCCGTAAACCCTACTAACCTAAAATAATTAACAATCTAACCTCACCTTAATCATTCCCTCCCTTTTATAATCCCCTACTTTGTCTTCCTCCCTCTCTCTCATCTTCATCCTCAACCTGTGTATAACTCTTCGTGTTCTTCAATGATCTTCATCTTCATCCCCAAGAATACCTTGGTTTACAGTTTATTATCTTCATCTTCATTTTTTTTCCACCTTCTTCGTCTTCTTTGAAACCCTAATGCTTTTAGGGGTTTCTTAAATCTGGGTTTTTTCCCATCTTTTCTGGGTTTTTTCGAACATGGCCTCACCAACGTCTTGTCTTTCTTGTTTGTCTTCGTCCCAAGAAAGTGATCCTACGATTGGATCTCCTAACCCGTGGTTCGATTTCTACAATCGCCTACCTACGACTTCTGATGAAACGGATCCTAACTGGGGAAGAAGTATAACTTCTGAAGATGAAGTAATACAGGGAATGTTTGATTTACAACTGGATCTTCAAGATCTATACATTGAGAACTTGTTCCCTTCCTCAGATGAAGAATCGTTGGATGATGATGATTTGGTGTCTGATTTTGATGTTCGAGGCCCATTTTCTCGTATGGATACATCTTTCCTGTATGACTAATGATGATTTTGTTTATGTGCTATGTATGGTATGCATGTCTTTCGTGTTCTGTTTTTGTTGCCCTATGATTTTTTTTGTTAGGGTAAACAATTGATTATAGCTACAAAATCCCTAAATCCATTCATTTTGCCACCAATCTAGGGTTTTCAGTTCATAAGCCACCAAACATTATGTTTAGGAGGCTATGTTCTTACCAGATGTAGGAGGCAATTAGTATGGTATTTGGGTTATCTGTGATGAGTTCAATTTGTATCTCTGAGATGAATTTGTTTTTCATTTTATTTTTGAAGCCATTAATAAATTGTTACATGACATTTCCTTCTAAATGTTTACGGCTAAACATCTCCCCTATTTAATTTCTACATCATGTTTAGACCTAAACATTTACCTTACACTGTAACCCAAAAGTGAGTACAAAAGGTAACCCAAAAGTATACTCATGTGTGTCATATTTACATGTTGCTGGTGTTCATGCTGGTCTTTCTTCTGTTGTTGCTTCTGTTCTTGCTGGAATATACGCTGCTGCTTCTGTTGTTGCTTCTGTTGTTGCTGAAATATACTCATGAAGTTCATGGAAAACTGATTCGTCTTTCATCCCTAAGTAAAATAAAATGCCCTCCAATGTTGTTTTATCCACCTTTGTTTCCAGATATCTTAGTGCCTGGTAAATTGTTTCCTGCTGTACCCCAAACAATGTGGGAGTCTCCCTTCCCTTTCAAGCTTTGCTTTGCTCATGTGTGGAATTGCGTAATCCATACCACCTAGTTTCTTAATAACTTCAATTTTACATGCTTGTAATGTGATCCATACATTCTTCAGTGCATTTGGTGTCAGATTGTCAAATGTTGTAGTTACTGCCTCAAGTAATTGTGCGTAGTTGTATGCTGATTTTTGATGCTGTAAAGATTGTATTGACCTAAAGAACCCTAAGTCAAGCACATTCAAATCCGGTGAGTTAGGAGGTTGTTGCACTAAGTGGAAGTTAAATCCATCAAGTGTAGCCACCTCTCTAAACACCTCATCATCATCTAAAATGTGTGGTTTAGCATTGTCCTGTTGAATGAAAATTGTTTTGCTTAAATGTGATGGCCATTTAATTCTAATTGCTGGTAGTATCTTGTGCACAATCATGTCTCTTGTGTGTTCTTTAGTGATTGATTGTATTGGTTTGGTCTCTGGCTCTCCTCTCTTCCTGTTTTTTGAACTCCTTTGTGCTGCCACTTCATGTGTGAAAGAAAAAATGCCTATCTTTCCATCAAAAATCATCTCACCTTGAATAGAAAAGATTGGTCTTGCAACGGCACACATAAACATGATCTTGGGGATAAATATTTTTGATTGGATTTCTCTATGTGGCTCTATTTCATCTTGAGTTAGATAAAATGTTTGTTGTGTCCTTGTAATGTAAAACAACTTTTCATCAATGTGGACTACATTTGTCATTTCATTAAATGTGAAGTTGTTTGTTTGCTCATCTAAAATGCAACTACTAAGACAAAAAATTAACCTGTCGAGTTTATTTTTGTCTGTAAGTAACGGTTTGATCGCGTTGGTGTGCTTTCGAAAGTACCTGTTTTTTTTCCATCTGCATACAGTGCTGTAGCTAACTCCCATGGCCCTTGAAAGTGTTCTTAAAGTTGTCTTCTTCGCTTTTTCAATTGATTTGAATTTGTTTTCATCAAAGGTGATTGGAGCTTTACCGTTGGTCACTGACTTCTTATTGTTGACATTAATTGGAACTTTGTTTTTTTTTTGATCACGAATCTGTCTCCATATCCTTCTGATTGTCCTCCTACGCAAATCGTACTTCTTCGCAATTTCATTGATGACCCCGTGTTGTAGCTTCCCATTACTGTTTGCTGACGTTAAAAGCTCATGCATTATTTGAGTCTTAGTAAAATTATCTACATCTTTTTTTTTCCCATTGTATATACTGTGTTGAAGTTGGTGGAAATTAAATGAAGTGTCTGATATCTTCACTTAATGTTGTCTTATATACATAATTTTCATCTGTTTTGGTGGCAATTTTTTTCATTTTTGGCGCCATTGACATTAATTTTTTGGTTTCCCTTTACTGTGTTACTAATTGTCAACTCATTTGATCCATCCTGTCTCCATTTCCCTTTGCTGTATTTATCTTCTAATCATGTCTGGCTTCTTTTCATTTTTTTTCAATCTTCCAGTATCATTGTTTTCCCTTAATCAGCTTATTTTTGTTCCAGTGTCATTGATGGCTTCCTTTCAAAATGAAACATTTAGATTTTTTGTAGTTATTTAATTAATTTTCAACACTAAATGCATACCGTGTTTGTTTTTTTATAAATCTGAAGTCAACGAAAGATTTAATATCCGTATGCGCATGTGGCGAGAGGGTTGCTCGTTTTCAATTGCCGTTCAAAAAACGTTGAAGAAATCAAGGAAGTATTGAAGACTTAGCTTATTTTATGATTTTGACGATTTTTGTAATTTATTTGATGTAATTTTATGTAATTTAAATTAACTAGTTTAATGGTTGTTTAATTATAAAAAATTCGGAAATGTATTAATTTCAATTAAAGCTCAAACAATGTCAAACCCAATTTTCCCTCCAAAATTCATTCTATGTACTTTATTAATCAAAAAGAGGAAATCATTAACAATTAATCCACTTACTTAAAAATACCCATCTACCACCTTTTACATGGACCCCACACAACCCTTAATATGCGTGCCCAAGGAAATGGGACTATATCATAAGATCGGAGGGAGTATTAAACAGTAAATATAAATATAGTATAAATACTACTGGATAGAACAACTGGTTTAAGTTTTAGTTTTGTCTAATAACTACAACAGTTTGCCTTTTTAATCAACTTTTCTAAAAAAAAAAAATTTGTGTTAAAATAGGGTAAACTCTAAAGTACCGTAACAGAATATATAATTGGAAACTTGTTTTGATCAAATGGATTTTAGTAACTAAGTTAAGGGTTAGACAAGAATTTTTCAATTAACACTAAAAATTAATCCGCCATCATTGACACTTAGAACACCATCCATGAAGAAAATTATGTTCTTTAGAACACCGCCCTTGTATTAAGGATAATTGACACTTGTGAACTGTAACTTTCATCATTATCATCAACATATTCAGTGTATTCTACTTATAAAACCTTCATAAACATCGGCGATAGCATCAACACGATCAAGTCGTGTCAAAATGGATTACGATATCCCTAAGAGGTTCCTTTGATAGTGTTCAAAATGAAACTATCAGGGATGTCATTTTAATACAACGGAGCAACTCGTATATCGTTATCATCATATCCACTATATTCCACTAATACATCAAAATGATCAAGTCGTGTAAAAATGGATTACGATATCCCTAACAGGTTCCTTTTTTAGTGACCAAAACGAAACTATCAGGGATGTCATTTCAATACAACAAAGCAACCCGTATCATCATCATCATACTCGGTATATTCCACTCATAAAACTTTCATCAACATCAGCGATAGCAATCAAGTCGTGTAAAAATGGATTACGATATCCCTAAGCGGTTCCTTTGATAGATACCAAAATGAATCTATCAGGGATGTCATTTTAAGACAACGGAGCAACTCGTACTAGGCTTATCAATTAATGAGGATCACATAAGAGGTTCAGAAATTTGCTGCTCATAACTATAAACCAGACAATAGTTCTGATAAATAGTTCACTACCTAATGCCTACTACTCTCATGTGCCAATTACATGAAGCTTCCACAAAATAAGTTAAATGCTTCAATTCAAGCACACCAACAATGCAAAATAAAGGAAACTAAGGCACATGACAACACAGCTTCATCTAAGGCGGGTTGGGGAGGAAAGTGCAACGACTAATTCAGCAAACTACTTTCAAAAGCCATCAATTGAGCAATCAGTCAAGATGAGGATGAGCCAGGAATAGAGCTTACTTTCTTTAGAAGTCCCTTGATCCCGGTCTCTAGTTTCACTTTCATATCAGCAGAGAGATTGTTGCCTGATTGCTCCAGCATGGATGTCATAAACTCGAGACTCTTTCTCATCTGTTCAATAGACGGTGCCTCGCCAGGAGTTCCGGGAGTTCCAGGAGTCATCAAGAGAGACGGAGAATTAGTCCCATCAACTGTCTGCATAGATTTCGGTGGAGTACACATCTGATTGTTCTTTGCTGCGTTCAAACGTGCCACTGCTGCTGCTGCTGACATAGGCGTGTGCGGGCCCACATTCCGCAAACAAACCTCCAACGAAATGGGTTTTGCATTCGTTCCATTAGAGCCCAAAAACGAATTAGGGAATGGATCATCAGCATATGTCCCATCCTTCCGCCTTCTCCTCCGCTTCTTTTTCTCAGGATTGCCATCAGAATTGGAAGCATCAGCATTCAAAGCTTTTCTTGGCCTTCCCCTCTTTTTAGCAACCGGTACACCCAGTGGGACAGATTGGTTATTCAAATCTCGAACGCCAACAGCTTCCTTACTCTCAAAGCACAAATTAGGCAATGGAACCATATGCATTGTTTCCTGCGAAAAATCCAGAGTTGTCTGTTTAGGCACCTCAGTAACTCGAGCAGACACTTCCTGTTGCTGTTTCATATTCACCTTTGACGCAATCTCTGTCGGGTAATTTTCAATGGTGAACGAACAACTTTCAGCAACATTTACATCAACATTAAAGAGACTATTCGAAACCACATTTGCCAATCCAATTGTTGTTTCTTCCGCCCCCTTCTTTTTCGCTCCACCCTTATTTCCATCTGAATTTGCGGCATGAAAATTCTGAATGTTATCGACCAAAGCACCACCAGCTCCGGTAGTTTTACCCTCTTTCTTCCTCTTTTTCGGTAGCGATTTACTTCCACTTGAGCTGCCTATCAGACGATTCTGCCTCTTATCCACCACACCATTACTCCCAGCAGTAAGCTCCTTGCTTACCTTACCAACTTCACAATTCAACATATCATGATATACCGATGCCCGAAATCTAGCAAAAATAGTTTCAGTAGGATCAAAACGTTCGTTGTCATAAGGATATGTACAATCTAAAGCCGCCAAACGCAATTCTGAGAGTAATTCGGCTGATGATGCACTTATTTCTTGTAGGTTAACAAATGTGGAAACCGATTTTCTCGTATATTTTTTCTTCTTCGGAACTGGAGGGGATAAAACATGCTTATCAGACATATGATTATCATCCTCCCCATCTGCAAGAGCATCGGATAAAGCTTTTGCTCCCTTGCTAAGATTTACGTAAGGGGGGGACAAATACTTGCTTTTTTTCCTCTCTCGCAATTCGGCGCTCTTTTTAGATTCTTTAAGACCCGCAACATTTTCCAAAGTTGAACGCACATCTTCAGCGGTAGTTGGGCTCTTAGAAAGACAAGATCCATCATCTTTTATACGAGACATAGTTTTGGAAGCATCTAAACTCTCCGCTCCAGTACTGACTGCATTTAATCTTATTTCCGATGCATCAAACCCATCAGCACTACAACCAACATTTTTTCCAATTTCAGACCAGCTCTCCTTTTCCGAAGGAAAGCACACTTTTGAAGCATCCAAATCCTCAACATTTTTCCCGATTTCAGAATCAACAATGTCATCATCCATGCCTCGAATCACTTTAGAAGCATCAAAATCCTCTGCTCCTCTGCTGACAACATCATCCCTTGTTTTTGATACCTGGTTATCATTTTCAGTAGGAGAAATCTCTTTGGAAGCATCCGAATCCTTACGATGTCTGATCTCAGCACCGTCACAGCCATCTTTCACCGAACAACCGACAACAGGATCCGAGCATTTGAACAATGTATCATCCTTTAAAGGGGAAATCGGTCTCAATGTTTCAAGTCCCTCAGCTTTCATCGAAGAACCTCTTTCACCGGCAGAACACTTGGACAAGACATTTTGAGCAGCCTTGTCTTTGACAGGTGAACTCTGTTTGGATGTATCGAGATCCTCGGTACCATATCTGACAACACCATTTTGAGTATCCGAAATGCCTATCTCATCTTCCATACGAGAAATCGATTTACACTTCTCAACAGCCCTAGTTTCATGACCAATAATATCGTTTCTAATTTCAGAATCATCATTTGTCTTCCCTTCAGATACTAAAACACCGTTCAGCTCAAAAAAGTTATTATGTTGACTTCCTGGGGATATCGGTTTGGAAATGTTAACATTCCTAGCTTCATTACCGATAACATTGTTTCTGATTTTGAAAGTATCATTCGTCCTCTCTTCAGATACTTTCGGCACAGAAACATCATTTTGTTGATTTTCCTCAACGGTCATGTTTGTTTCCAGGTACTAATGTATCCACTCAGTCCTGCAGCATCAAAATGGAATTATGATATTTTAGCCTTCGAGACTAAATATAAGACCAGACATGGGCAAATCTACTCGTACAAAAAAAGTTAGTTATAAATGTTGTATGCCAATTGCCAAATCACCCAATAATCATAAAAGTTAATCAAGTCTTGTCTTCGTTGGAAGGCAAGTGCCACTTTTCACATAGCCCTCTCATTCAGCCTAACTTGTGAATCTTAAAAATAAAATAAACAAAAAAAAAACTCCATCAAAGCACACACTTGCCTTATGGCAATGGGCAAATAAATGGGTACAATAATTTCATGGGATACTAGAAATGAACAACAGTGGTAACCATTGCGCAAAAACAAGACCACATTGCATCACATTAGCCGGCAGATCAACCGCATTGCAAAGGTTTTCACAAAACCAAATTGATATTAATAGTCTTGTAAAGGTGTAAGAAATCGCGTTTTGGGTCATTTCAAGGCTATTTCATGATAATTGGCATTATGATAACCGCAACACTCATGTTACAGTAAAATTGTGTTGTTACCGCGATCTTGACCATCACCGCCTTTTTGCACTATGGTGGTAGTTGCTAACTAGTGAGGAGAGGTACGCGGAGGATAATTTCTTAATATTCAGATTAGTTCACCTTTACCAACTATGTAGCTTAAATTTAAAGGAGCGTTTACGAATAGTTAAGGTCAACTCATTCCGTCCCTTAGACATTGTCTCATTGCACACAAAATAAATACTCACATAACACTATATTTTCAAAACATTCACACTTTCATCATCTCAACAAAGGAGAAAGGAGGAGTGGTAGCCAACTTTCTTCTTTCAATGGTATAGCATCAACTACCGGAGATGACAACTTCCCTTATCCCCCTCTCTTAAGGCTCTTGATTATCTCATATTCTTACTTGCTTTTCTCTTTGATTGATAAACATATTTTTTGTGACAAAAACTCCATTGAAATATAGAGGGATAACAAGTGAAGCAGGAAAATGTGCACACCTAAAATTTCTTAAACTTAGCAAGCTATGTTCTCAGTTAATCACAACCACCAACAGCTTGCATTTCAGCTATATCTATATACGCACAACTGATCATAAACCAAAACTAAGTAGATAGATGAACTATAATCAAATAAATTTTTTTTTTCTAACAAAACCAAAAGAAATATCATAAACTTCAGAGATGGAATGCGTTGACATAGTCCAATTATAAGATGATGATGCCTCATGTAATTTGCTACCACAATTTCTTAACTATTCCTATGTTGTACTCAAGCTTGCTTAATTGTCAAAGATGACTTTTTTTGTTTAAATTTATGCAAAGCTCTATTTCAAAGCATATAAATTCTTCTTTTAACATTTGAAAAGATCAAAATCTCTAGTTGACTTATCCAAGACTTTACATGTTCATGCTAAAGAATCCTAAAAACAATTCAACAAAACAATCATGATTCGCTATTCTCCTAGAAAATTGTGAATCTACAAATGCAAATTGGGGTTTTTTGGGCTATTTTTGGGCAATTTTAAGCAAAGAATCACGAATTCGAAAAACGAATTAGCTACCATACTTTGTTACATTGGAAACAACACATTTCCCCCCTTTGTAATGCTATGTCAGCAAAAAAAATGACATGACCATCGTAAATGTGCCTATATATCTTGAACCTAATAGTTTTACCAAGATAAAGTCAACAACATGGGATGAATTTGGGGTTAGGTCTAGGCCTTTTTAAAAAAAATTAAGATGGTCAAACAAACTTGGGGACCTCAACTATCAAATTTAATTCTCAAATTTAACCAAGGAATGAAAAGGCATAAATTCTAAAATTTTCCTAAAATTCAAAGAGAATACAAGCATAAGCTAAACCCAGTGACATTTTTGTAAAAAATTAACAGAGAAAATGCAGAATCACACAAATTAATATGTAAAAAAATAAAAACGAAGCAAAACCCAAATTATACAAACAAACAGTCTAATAAATTCCTCAACAAAATTTAAAAAAAATTTAGTCTCAGTTAGAGCATCTACCACTTTCCCTTTGTAAGGTCCTGGTTCGATTTCTCGCTGCCCCTCTCCGTTCTCCCTCAGTTTACCCTATACTCCAAACAAAATTCTCAACAAAATCCAATCTCCAGATAAACCCAACAAGTAAACAAAAACCCTAAATACCCAACAAATTAAAAACACAATTGAATCAAAAAAAAATTAAAAAGGGCAAGTCTTAACTCAAATTAAACTTCCAGCAAAACTCATTGACACCCAGAAAGATAAATCAACGGATCTGCAAAAAAAAAAAAAATTAACCCCATTCAAAAGAACTCATTCAAGCAAGCAAAGAGTATTTAGTAGTACATTAGAGAAGAAACAAAAAGAAAGAGATTTAGCTTACTTATTAGGCTGTTTGGAGAAGGAAGTGACTGAAAAATAAGAAGAGGATTCCAAATTGTTAGATTAAAAATGGGCAAAAAAATGAAAAGGTAAGATTTTTGGAGGAAGATTTCTATTAAAGCTTAAAAGAAATGATCTGGTAGTGTATGAACTATTGAACAGTGACACGAGTATTGTGAATTTGTGATGACACGTGCTTGTGTTTGTTTGGTTGTTTACAATTGTACATTATATATACGCCAAAGTAGGGCCATGTCTTCGGCTCTTCATCTCATCCAAAGAAAGGAAATATTTTTCAAATTAGGTCATTTTCGTGTTTGATAAATGATTTTTTTTAGTTATTTTTTATTTTTGGTTTTTTGTAAAAATTAACTTTTAAGCTAAAATGAAAAGGTTAATTTTCTTTGCTATTTTCAATAGTTTTTGGTTTGTTGGTTTATTTTTTATCTAATAATAGCCAATAATCAATACTTAATTTTATCAAATATCTTACTAACAGAATTTACATGTGAAGCTTGGTTAAAAGACAACAAAAATAGTCAACATTTTCAATTGGTCAAATAAGACCACTAAAAATTCAACAGTCAATAGCCATTTGTCAAACACACTCATTAATTTTCTTGAGTTTGCTACGATTCTGCAATGGATGAATTTCAACTCTTGTTGTAAATGTGACTTTAATTTTATTAATCAAACATATAAAATAAAGTTACATAAACTTAGTAGGTTACAAAACATATGACAAGCTCAAAGCTTTGCTTAACATACACCAAATGTGAACTTCATCATCGGGAATACCATATATCGAACATAGTAACAAGAAGATTTTGTATGTGAACTTGATATTAAATCTAGGCGAGATGCGCTTTCCTAAAACATCATTTCCTCCCTACTACGGTGCTTGGGAATATATACCGGAAATATTTTTTGAGATACAAAGAATTACACTAAATTCCTAACACAAGGAAATTAGAACGACATGAGAAAACTTAAGTGGAAGAAGAAAATGAAAATTTACAATTGAGGTTTGCAAGTTCTCTATGTAAAGTGCTAGAGAGGATAAGAAATTCAGAAATCATATGTATATTCCATGTACATCTCATGTAAAAAATAACTTACACATGCCTTCTATATTTATAAAAAAGCATAAAACCATTCATGAAGTAGTAATATGTCACTTATGGTCGCTCCCGAAAGCGGCTGGATTTTTTTTACTCCGCCCACAAATGTTTCGTGACCCTAGGTCTTTCAGATTATATTATTTCGCAAATCGGACTTTTGAGGCTCATGCCCTTCAAAATATTTACATGATCCCCTTAAAATATGTTAAGCATTTGATTTTGAATTAAGTCGCTTTTCCATACAATTAGGTCAGACAAAATCTAAATTATTTGTTAATTCGATCTGAACCTAATCTGAAAGAAGTGAATTGGATTGAGATTATTGACCTAACTAAGTAAATGGGTCGATCCAACCTAATCTAAATGGATTAGGTAATGGTCAAAAGTTTAAAACTGAATTAAACTTGTATAACCCATTAAATTCAACGAGTTAATTTATAGTCAGATCAATCTGTACAACCCGAGCTAAATTCATTTAGTATTTTTCTATTTTTCGTTGTAAATACAAATAATTAACTTGTAAATTAAAATTTTAAAATTAACGCCTAAATAAATAGGTCAAACGACCTAACGAAATATCTTAATTTTAATTTCTCTTACTTATTTTGCAATATTATTCTTTCTGTCAATGGTTTAACTTTTTTTTTTTTAATCTCATTGTGTTCTTTGGGTCGGTTAAAAATTGTGTCTTATATCTACATTAATTTTTTCATAATTTTAAGTTCAATTGAAAGTCGTGTCAAGTTGATTTGGGTTATAAGGTCGAGTAAATATTTGATCGTTGGACTTGTTTTGAACATTTTCGTAGTCAAACTTATTATTTATCTTCATCTAAATCACTCATTTCTATCATCCACATATTTTTATTTAATTTTCTAATTTAATTTTCTTTTCCCCTAAATTTCACCCAAATTTTTTTTGAATATGATCTTAGAGTGACTTAGAGTGACTGATAGATATTTTGTAACTTTCCCTTTTTGAGAGTAGAAAATTATAAACGATAACGATTATTTGCGAATAACCACAAAAAGAAAAAATATATACTATTAAAATAATGAAATAAAAAAAAAGATAAAATAAATTCTCAAAACCCTCCTATAAAATTAGAACACATAATTATAATTTACTATTTTCTTAAATAATCGTTATTTACCTATACATATTGTTAGGGAGATTAATGATAAACGGAGTACTTAACTTGTGGCCGTGTGGTTCCTTGATGATTGACTACGTAAATTGAGCAAGATGTTAATGCTATCCACTAAAAATATTTTATTTTAGTTATGTCTAAAGAAAAAAGATATTTGGTCCTAGTTCTTTGAGTCGTCTATTTATAGTTAACACGTTAACTTTACTTTACAATCTCATTTCTAATAAAATTTTGAAAATAATATTTCATTTACATTTGATAAACAATATTATTTTAACTATTAATTTAATTTTCTTATTGTAGCAAATACCTTATATTTTCTGATTTTTATGTTCGTCCGAACATATTTAAAGGCTTTTGTGCAATTAAGTAGTTTTTTATGATTGTTTATATTTCAATAGCGATGACTCAATAAGACAACTCATATTATTTCTTACTTTACTATTAAAAATTTAAAATCTCTTAAAACACCGAGAAAGTGCAATTATAGCCTTTGAAATAATTTTATTTGGTGCCAAAATTATGTTTAATATGAGTACGAAGTATATTATTATAGATCAATAATAAGAACAATAATTATTACAACATTTATCAAACATTCATGTCAAAAGAAAATGACAATGATATTTATATTCTAAATTCTACTAAACAACTTAACCACAATTAGAAAGCTATCCTTTGAATTATTTGCTTTTAAGTATATTTATAAAAAGGCAAATGTTAATAAAGGTTATGGGCCTTTCATTAATAAAAATAGTAATATATTTAAGATAGTAAATTAGACAACAAAATAACATAATATATTTTAACGTATGATTTGGTGTTAAAATTCAAATTTTATATTATTGGGTAATATAATTAATACTTATATAATTAAAAGTTTAAAATATACTATACTTTACTAATTAAAATTGATTTTATTTTTGTTAACAAACAATCCGTAGGCGTCTACTAGCAAGATTCTTATAAAAAAGGAAAATTTAACTTAAAAATTCTCATCAGTCAGCCTGATAATGAAAATCTCACATTTTAATTAATATATGAAAATCTCACTTTTTAAATCACTTGTTCATCTAAAATAATTTTTCCTTGTTTTACTTGTTGATGTCGATTCTTGTAACTCTCCATTGATACGAATATGTCATGGAATAACAAAAAATAGTTTGAGTGTAGCTATACAAGCTTAAATATACAACAAAAAACGAATAAAAAGTTTTTTAAATGGATAAATTATGTAAATCAAACGATGTTATTATATTACTCCCTGCGTTCCCTTAAAAGCTTTCCATTTGTCATTCTAAGGTGTTTCATTTGTTATTCCCACAAGAAATCTTTGTATTTATATCATAATTTTGAACAAAAATAACCTTATTCATCATCATTTAATATTATAATAATGTTTTTGATCCCCACATACTTTCCACTAACTTTATTTTAACATTTTTATATTTTTTATGGTTCTTGCATATTTTCCACTAACTTTATAAAAATATTTTTTTTTATTAGTTGTAGTCCCCATATATTTTCAAACTAACTTTCTTTTAATAGTTTTATATTCACTATCTAATATATATTCACTATCTAAGAGATTCTACTTTATGGTCCTCACTTTTTCTTAATCAAATTATTATTTAATAAAATAATATATATATATTCACTATCAAAGATATTCTATTTTTTTAAACCCCGTGAACATTTATTGGTCAAACCAGTTAATAAATCAACTAGTCAAATCAATCACAATAATCAACTATCAACTAGCAGCTATTAACTGTTTACCAAACATCTGGTCGATCATTAAATTTTAAATTACTCTCCTTTTTGTATAGCTAATGACTTGTCACCCTATATATAGCAAAAAAGAAGTAATCATTAAATAATTCCCATGATCTCAACATCACAACTTAATAGTTATTAACAATGTAATTAATTGAAATAAGCTAACTTATACTAAAATATTGTATAGAAATATTCCATTGCATGTGTCACATTCAACCACCAATATAAAAAATGAATAATAAATAGAAATAAAAGCGACCAAGTAGGTCCTATGATGTTTGGTGTTACTAATGTTGTACAAAGTAGGAAAACAAATTTTTGAAATGTCATATTTAAATTTTATTAATAGCATTCTTTGGTGCCAAAATTAGGAATAATTTATGGAGCCTATCAAATGGCTATTCACAGGTCACATCTATTCCCCAATAAAAGGTATACTCAAGATCATTTTCAATTATTTGTAATTTTAATATTTTAATAGATTTCACTTATTTTACATTGTTTTATTTTTATCAATTATTTTCTTTAATTATCATCTAGTCCTTCCGTTCTATTAGAATTGTAATATTTACTCTTAAAAACTCTCACATAGATTTACGTAATATTGTAATCTCAATGCGATATACTTCCTTCGTTTCATAATATCCGCTATATTTTCTATTTTTGGCAATTTCATATTACTTGCTACATTTCCGTTTTTAGTAATAAAATAATCATTTAAAGTTCTACCTATCCTATTTTTATCCTACTCTATACCTCTTTAACTTTTATACTTACCATTATTTAATCTTTATCTATTCCCAACAACCTATTTTTCTTTTTCCTTTTTCAATTAACAATAATAAAATACTATACTCTATAAAGTAAACAATCAGCTATATTGTAGGTCAATCATTTTTCTTAATATGTGTGCCCATGCAATTGTAGCAAGAAATACAGAACAGAGAAAGTATATGTATATATTTTCCCAATCATTAAATGTCGCTACCATTTTCATTGCATCGCCATCCTTTTTGAATGAAATTAAAAAAATAACCTTGAATTCTTTTAAGTTATAAAATCAAAAATTATTTTATTAAATTAAACTAATTAATAATCGAAAAATAGACCTAGTCGCACGCTTTGTATGACTTGACCTAGGCCAAGTCGCATGTTTTGTGTGACTAAGTCGAATTGATTTATTTAATTAATATTTTTATTTTTATTTCATTAAATTTTTAATTTTAGCTCGATTGATGATGTTTTTTACAAGGAAAATGAGTAAAAGAGCAGAAAAATGTTTATAGAAAAGCTTTGTGCTGAAATTTGATATATGTTTACTCTTTTGGCCATAACTTTTTATAGAAAAATCACATCATTGTAAGGTTTGCGACATCAGAATTTAGAATTCAAGAGCTTTCCAATGATATATTATACAGCTGATCTTGGACAGACGTCCTCATAATGAGACCATCAATTTGGGCCAGCCCAATTCGCATGCGTAACAACCTGGGTACTTTTTAAATTTTCTAGGCATTTTTCAATTTTAATTTTAAAGATACCAATTTTGACCTTAAAGGTATCAATTTTCAAAATTGATACTTTTAAGGTCAAAATTGATAAATGCACTAAAAATTAAAATTTTGTTACACGCGCGTGAAATAGGTCGGCCCACACTTCTTCTTAACATGCGACAGTCTCGTCCAAGTTTTTGTATATATTATATGTCCAATTTCGATAACCGAACGAGAAATAATAGTCATATAAAGTTTGTTTTTGCTAAAATTTGATACATATTCACTTTTTTGCCATAGCTTTTGATATGAAAATCACATTAATGCAAGGTTTGCGATATTAAAAACTAGACTTCAAGAGCTTTCAACGATATATTATATGTCCAATTCTGATAATTGAATGAAAAATGATGACTGTTAAAATTTGCACTAATTTTTAGTACACCCAATCACGTAAAACTAATTTACTAAATTTTTAGTACCCCAAATTCATCAACTAAAAATTTACCAAAAGCCATTAAAAAAGCTAATAATGTTAACCTGTTTTTGGCTTAATTTTAATTTTTTCATTTTGGTTTAATATTTTAATTTTTTCATTTTGGCTCAATGGATAGAGCATCTGCATGTGAAACAGAAAGTTTGGGGTTCGACCCCTACTGGGCACAGGTATCAGTTGAGGCGGTTTCTTGACTGCGCGCATTTCTCTTTACTCTTCCTTGGGGGAACGAATATGATTTGTCCGCATCTTTCAGGAAAAAGAAAACCCCCACCCGGACCCTGCCTTGTGCGGGATACTGAGAGTGTCCATTACCTTTACCTATTTTGGCTTAAAAGTCAATTTTTTAGGTGGTAGAAAAGCGACACTTTTTTGGCATTTTAATCAACCAACAAAACTAAAATCAAGGGAATTATTAAACTTCGCCACCTTTTACATTTTACCGCCACCCCTATTTTAATGAAATGACGAAATGTCCATGGACTTAACATTTGTGTAACACCCTTCAATCTCACTCAATAACACTTTATCACTCTAAAAGCACTAAATCAAAACGTAAAAATTGTGTAGCTAAAGCTTAGGAAATGAAATCCCGAACGATTCGATGTAATTTCATTTTATCGCCACCCCTTATATAATGAATTTGCATTGTTGCCCCTGCATAATGTACGCGCTAAAAAACTGTAACATCTCTCTAAAAACTCAGTAAAAACACTCTCTAAAATACGAAAGCTAAATCTTGAAATCGATTCACAATGTCGAACCTTAATGAACATCAATACGATTCGACAAGTAGTTAAAAAAAATGTTGAACAGCAGCCGCGTGCGACTAGGCCTTGGTTGGGTCGCACGAAACGTGCGACTGGAATGTGGTTGGGTCGCACGTTTCATGCGAACCATCCACGGCCCACTCGCACGCGACTGTTAATTTTTTTTCCCTTTTTTTGTTTAAATTATTTTTTATTTTATTATTATTTAATATATGTTGTTGTCAATTATTTTAATTTATATTTTATATTATTATTTTAAAATTATTTTTTTACTTTTATGTGAATTATTGTAGTAACTTATAATTTATGTTGTACTAATTTATTTAATTTATGATTTAAGGTTTAGTAACTTATAATGTATGTTACAGTAATTTATTTAATGTATAATGTATGTTGTACTAATTTATTTAAATTATTTTATATTTTATTATTATTTAAATTATTTTATTTTATGTATATTTTATTTTAGTTCAAATTTTAAAGAGAATTATTGTTTATTTAATATTGAATTTTTTTATTATTAATGTTTATTAGTACAATATTTTTATTAACCTAATCTTTGTTTTATTTTATGTTTTAAATAATAATATTACTTATTAAAAAAATATTTTACATTTGCAGGACTTTGAAAACTTAGGAGACAATGTAGATTACTCTAGTAGATTTGTTACGGATAGGGAATTTGATTCTATAGATGAATTATACGCTTGGGCCGATTACACAGCAATAGGAATAGGTTTTCAATTAACATGTGCTTCTTATAAACAAAAAGAATGACGTTCTTAGATAATGCTACCCGACCTGGTTTTAAAAGTAGAACATGTAGATGTAAATTTATTATTGTATGTAGTAGTTGTAAGCCAGGGGAAAAACCTTGGACGGTGAGGATGTGTCCTGGTGAAAAAGGATGACATAAACACTTGTTCTTAGTGTACAGAGATGGTCATGTAAGGGCAAATAGGTTGAATATAGATATTTGGCAGCACATACGAGAGCTTAGTGCAACTGACATGCAACCTGCGTTTATTATGACCTCAATTAGACAAAATTTCCCTGTTTTTTTGCTAGTATGAATCAAATTTATAAAGTTAGACAATCAATAAGGAAAGAAGAGATGCAGGGTAGGACTCCCCTTCAACACTGTCTTTATATGGCCACGGATCATAACTAAGTGGTTTGGATAGACTTAGATAATCAAGGGGAATTGAGTAGATTATTAATTGTAAATCCTACATCTATCCAAATGATAAATACGAGGATGCATGTTGTGTTGATAGATACAACGTACAAAACAAACAAACAAAAGTGACCGCTATGTGAAATAATTGGAATGACGCCAACCAATCATAACTTCTTGGTTGCGTTTTGTTTGATGCGAGATGAGGCGGCCGTGTCATATTCGTGGGTATTGGAAATACTGAGAGATATTTTTGGCAGAGCTCAGACTCCCAACGTAATCGTGACCGATCGAGACTAGGGTTTATCTGCAGCTATTCGTGATGTCTTCCCAGGTAAAAAGGTTATATTGATTCATTGTTGTCGTTCTATTTGTTACATATATGTTACTTATATTCAATCTTCAATTTAATGTAGATGTGCGACATTTATTATGCATATGGCATATAGCCAACGACGTAGAAAATATGGTGGACAAATTGTGTGGCGGGAGAAGAAATCAAGAAGGGCAAATATTCAGGCAAACAAGGTGGAACCCCTTAGTTAATAGTTCTACGCTCGCCGAATTTGAAAACAGATGGGAATCGATTGTGGCTACTTGGTCGGCTAGGAATACAAGGGTCGTTCGATATTTGGCTGGAACGTGGATACCACACAAAGAGAAATTTGTGCGTGCATGGACGAATAACTGTTTATACATGGGTAACCAGACTACCAGCAGAGTTGAAAGTCAACACTCGTCTTTTAAGTACTATCTTGGTAGTGGTAATAACTCATTTGATACCCTGTTCAAAAGGGCACACGCACAAATTACAAATCAGCAATCAAGGATCCGACAAGCGCTACAGGAATCCATAAATTCTATTTCAAGGTCTTTGCAATATAATTTATTAAGACCGTGATATCGTCATGTATCCATTTTTTTGTTGGAACAGTTGCTGATTGAGCACAACTGTATGTTAAAGTTGGGTGATTATGTATTTGACATATGCAGTTGTGCACTTCAAAGCACCCACGGATTGCCCTGTGCTTGTTACTTTTACTTGTCGATCAGGTCGCAAGGTTCGTTGTATTTGGATGACATACATCCATTTTGAAAAACGTTAACGTACACAGAGGCAGAAGCTGACACCAACGAAGGAGTACGGCACGCAAATGCCGATGATAAAGAGTACTTTCAATCGTTGGTTGATGAAGTGTTAAAAGCTGATCCGACAGTTGTACAACGCATGTCTCATGTACTTGAAGATGAATTACATCCTGATGGCACCGATATACCTGAGCCATATGCAAGTCCACCGAGAAAGGGAATACCAATGCCAAGCAAAACCCCTAGGCGAAACAAAAGCGCCTTTGAATACAGCAGATCGTCCTCTAGGGGTCGCGGATCGAGATCTTCATCACGTGGGAGATCTAGTGGTAGATCCAGTGGTCGATCAACACAATCATCAGTTGGAATTAATTTCAGTTTCAACTTATCTGGTAGTTGACTTTCCTTTCTCTTGTTCATATTAGTTTATTACAACTGAATGTTACTAACCTTTTTTCTAATTACAGATGGTTCAGCAGGTCGTGATTTTTCACTCTTTCTATGGCCTAATCACATCCCGTATATTCTTCCTCCTAACCTATCTGATTGGATAGATGTCATAGGTGATGGAAGCTGTGGTTTTAGAGCTATTTCCGTCATAGAGTTGAGAGGCGAGAAGGCATGGCCTCTTCTACGACGTGCAATGTGTATGGAAATACAAACGAACAGAGATCAATACCTACGTGTAAATCTATCAGCCGAGACGTTAGATAATGCTATATTCAGAATCGGTTCACATAGTAATGGACCTGCACCGTATATTCATTGGCTAGAGGCACCGATGGGATTGTACTCTGTAGCAACGTTTCTTAACATTGCCATTGCGTATTATGGTTCTGCTGACGGTAATCCACACTACAACTCTTTGGTTTTCTGTTGAGGAGAATGGCGGGTGTGCATGGTGTACATAAAGTCATACATATTTGTTGGGTGAATAGAAATCATTATGTTCAACTATTAATAAACGATAATTCATCTCCACTTTTCCCAATCAAGCGATCATGGAGAGAAGTAGCTGACAATTCGAGTATACATTTAGACTCACATTTTCAAACCAGAATTTTTCTCTGGAATATACTATACGGTATACAACCACCACAAGCTAATATCACTGCTAAAGATGCAATCAATTTAGATAGTCCATAGTACAATGTTGTATATTCATTTACGATTTGTATTTGTTTATAAATAAATGTATTAATGAAAAATGTCCATAAAAAATGTCTGTATGAAAAATGCAATCAATACTTGTATCTAGATAGCATTCAACATGTATAAATAAATGTAGTAATAAAAAATGTAACGAGCATTGTTGTAAATTAACGGAGACAATTCTAGTAGTTTATAAATACAAAACAACACAAAAAAAAAGTTTATAATTACAAAATCCAATGTCTATGAAGGGTCGAGCCCTCTAAAAGCTTGCCATTCGGAAAATAATTCTCGAACTTCTTCCACATAAACATGAGCAGTCTGTCTTTCCCGAGAGTTCATATCGACGATGGAAGGCATCCTTAGCAGGGGCGCGATGCTACTTGGAAATTCATTTGCAAACTATACACAAAAAATAACGGTTTTAACCAAACAACAGAAAACATTTATGTAATGGAAACAGATAAAAGGAAACACATAAATATAAAAACTAACGTATTGAACTCTGCTATCAGCTGCACCAAAACCAGCACTAGGTCCTTCGCCGGGGAGAAGAAATGGGTGGGAGGACACTCTGAACCAGTCAACGTAGTCAGGAATAGCCTCTGATGGAACAAATGTCCGATGAAGTGTCTGATCACCAACGCGGGCACAATAAGGGAACCTACTGCACGCCTCCGTGTAAAAAAAGGAGAAGTAAAGGTGACGGAATAGGTACCCTATGCTGGTCGTAGAGCCTGGCTAAGCCTCAAAGGAGCGGGGGGAATAGCCTGTACAAACCCTAGTTGTCTGACTGTCCTCTCAGGCAAATACACCTAGACGATATCAAAACAGGTGATACCCCCGATAAAGGCAGTGCGTAGGTGTTCATTTAACAATGCCTAGAAGAAGTAATGTATGGAGTCCATTCCACCTGATTAAAAGCAAAATTAGCATAAACAAAATACTATAAAATTATAGTAAAATGTATAACAAAGTGTGATGTGATGTACAAAACATGTGTCGTTGTCATGGAGTCCAATATACTCCTACAGTCTCAGCCTGCTGAGCTCCCGAACTGGCTTCTGCATGGACCACATCTCCACCCTAGTCTAGTTAGGCACATCGACTTGACGAGGATGGGGGCGAAAGGCTGAAAAGTACTCATAGATCCATGTCTGCAGCAATGTCAGACAACCAGCAATGGTTTTGCAACCAGCCCTAGACGCCATTTTCAGTTGCCGATACAAGTACGCCAGGGTCACTGCACCCCAAGCGATCTCATCCTGATCAACATTGACACTTTAGTATAGGGTGAGGTCGCATCCCAATTCTGGTCTTATCCACCAGCAGTGTTGAGCCGACAATAGTCATGTAATAGGCTGTACACTGCGTCTCCAAAGCCTGGGACCGATGGCACATCTGCAAAACGTCACCAACGTTTATGCTACCGCTAGTGAAGTACCCCTTCCTTCGTAGCTCGGCATGGGCTCCTTAAACAGACCAACCAGCGCGAGCTTCCATTCACCGTCAGCAGGTTCAGCCGGGAATGAACCTTCAATACCAATGCCTAATATGCGTTGCACGTTGTGCAATATAATCGTCATCTCTCCCCAGGGCATGTGGAAAGTGTTCATATCCGGCTGCCACCTCTCCATGAAGGCCGATATTAAAGCACTATCAATGTGCTGGTGCATAATATATGGTAGCGGACCGAGGGGAGCGGCAGGTAAAAGTCTATACAGCTCATCAGACATATCCTGCAGTCTGATGATCGCCTCCAGCGGCTTCTTTCTACAACGGAACTCCAAAATCGGAGGCGTACACTCAGAGCCCTCAAAAATTACTTTAGCTATGTGCCCCTCGTAGCTGGGTATCAAGCGGGCATCAGTGGGGCCCCCGGGCTGGGGTGATGTGGTCAACCAGTCTGTTCCAGCGACTGTGGGCGCCTGCTTCCCCGTGGAGCCGCATTGTCAACATGGATGTCTTCTGCATGATCATAAGCACCTGCAGTACTAGGGCCTGCACATGTAAATTTACCGGCATGCCCGCGCACGACAGTCCAATCGACTGGGTGACCAACAGAGGCTTCGTACTCATTATCATCATCATCACAACATCGAAAATACTTGCACTATTCACTTATCTCCCTTAATTTGTGATTAATTCTTAATCTATAAGTTAAAACATAGTCAAGTGAGATCTTGTTTGATTTGTCTCGATGTAAGATTATTAATATCAATTTTTTATAATTTTTTTATACTTAATTATAGATATGAAGATTTAAATTAGTGCATTAGACCGCGTAATAAAATAAATATTACAAGTATTTTAAAAGGAAGGAAGTATTTGTTTCATAATGCAGCCTGGATTCACACTTTGGCAAAAGCATCTTCATGGAAAGAGAGGGACACTTTTGCTAGACCAGCCAATAAGCAGCTATTGGCAATTAAAAGGTACTAAAAATTGTCACATTACAACTTACTCCTACAATTTGATCATTTGGCACACATGATCTGCCATCTCATGTGCACTTGGGTCTGGTCTGTCCACATAACAGAAAACTACTGTATGTCATTTCACTATCTTTTTATGATCACCAGCACTAGAATTTGCAAAATTGCAAAATAATTTTTTTTTGATTCATAAATCTTTTGTATCTTTAAGTAAAAATGAAGTATTACAACTTTCTCCATTCCTACAAATCCTCTTCAAAATTAAACAAAAAAAAATAAATAAAAAAGAATCAGAGAACATCTCAATTCTCATACCTTCATTTTTTAACTTCATTTTCTAATGATTTTTTTGTTGAGCCATCTTCGACTTTTTTTACTGACCTAAATCTATCTGCCCTAACCTACCTACAATTCATCTTCTTTTTCGCCTTTCAGTTTGTGATCATCACCATTCACCATTACCATCTTTACATTACACATCCTCAATTCTTCCGTTGAAAAGAAAGGAAACCCAACATCAATCTTCTCTTATGAGACCCACCAATCAAAAAATTATAAATCAAAACTACTACTCATAATTTTCTTCCTCTGTACAAATGAATCTTACTCTGAGTCTAATCTAAGCAAACTTTCCGAATCCATTGGTTGTTTCAAACATCAGCAACACTCGAAACTTTTACTTCCAAAGAGCATATTATGCTTTGCTTCACCAAGCAACACAACAGTTTGACATTCAAGAACTTCTCTAAAAAAGCAATCCACCCCAACAATCTCAAGACCTTATTTCATTAATGGGCAATGTTATTAGACTGATTGTCGCGAGATTGAGCTTCATCAACATCCGAATCACTATCTGATGAACTTCCTGAATCAGAATCTGCAAAGCAACATCATAAACAACAATTTCAGCCCAATTGTTCCACAATGTAGTAACAAAAACAATACTACAGAACAAATCCATTGAACTGCTTGAACTACTTCAGCCTAAGTGGACAATGTAGGTATATATACCACTAGAAGAGGATGTATCACTACTTGAACTGCTTGAACTACGAGAACTACTACTTTCACGATCATCATCACCACCACCTTGATTTTTGCAATAATCTTTATCAATCACCACTGGTGGGAAATTATGCACTGGAATTTCATCTCCAATGTCTACATCTTCATCATCCCCTACACCCCTTTTCACTTCCTTTGCAGTTTCCAACACTGTCTCGGCTCCATCCACCTGCAATAACATCACAATTGCAATCAATTTCAATACCCAAATTCCACAACAGGATAAATGTAAAACAGTACAACGACTTGTATGTTTGAGTGCAGGACCAAAATTCACCTGATTATGCTTATCAAAATGAGACAGATTGTGATCTCGAACTGGCATTAAAGCTTGCCTCTTTAGTTTACTAACCATCTTCTTAAAATTTGTAACGAACCTATCAAGTTCCCAAAGAGTTTCTGTATCAAAAACATCAATATCAAGCTCAATTTCATCCCCATCTTGTGTCAAATAGCCGTTCCTCTTCCTAATAATCTGTAGCACATGAATCATCTTCTCATCCGGCAAACTCCGTAGCCCTAATCCCAACCTATGCTTCTCTACCATTGTCATCTCCCTCTTGTTCAGCTCCTTTGCTTTTGGCTTCGGCGGTTTCGCATTCTTTACCCTCGCGCCCACAACGACCACATCTTCTACCTTTTGAGCTGGCTGAGCAACTTCAGCAGACATCAGTGCCGGAACTGTAACAGGAGTCGAAAAGACTTCCGCATCTCGTGGAGGTTTGTATTTTTGAACGGGAGAAGGGTTTTTGCTCAAACAGCTACCTTGAACTTCATCATCAACATCCAACACATCTTTTTCGGGGATTTCAACTTGGTTCTTGATTCGATTGAATGATTGAGTCTTTTCATGTTGAAAACGCTTAGAAACGGGCTGAAACGACTCCTCAAATTGTTTAAGAAAACGTTCTGCCAATGAATGAACTTCGTGCCCTTTAGGGTTATATAAAAGAGCATTATTAAAAGTTAGCCTAACATCAGCAGCAAATTCATCAGGATTCTTGTAAACCCTTTGATTCAATTTGTTCATGATTGTACCCAAATCCATTGGTTTCTTAACAATCTGATGATAATCATGCAATTTTAATGCTACAGCATCAACAGGGGCATTAAAAATATGTCCGTTTTTTTGTTTCATCACCTTAGTTAACACTTGCGAGCACATTTTCATCAGCTGCGGACTCGCCACACACGATGTTTCCCCCTTTTGTTGTTTCACCCGTTTTGCTTCTTTCGTTTGCGATTGAAACGGCAGCGGACGTTTCTTTATATGATTATTCAAAGAATCGTTTCGAAAATTTCCAGAGTAAACTCGATTTGAAAGAGAACGAACTTTTTCGAGTTCCGACATTAATCGAGCTTTCAGAGAACGAATCTCAGACTTCGACAAACTCGAAATGTCGAAATTAACATAATCGATGATTCTTTCTTGTTTCCGACGATGATGGTTAAACGACGACGCATCACCCAATGATGTTGCAGATAACAATTCATCGTTTTCAAGATCCAATTGCTTCCTAGAAAATTGATGATTGGAAAGATTAGGATTAGGGTTAGAAATTTTACCCATGATTCTTGAAGATTGTTGGTTGTTGAGATGATTACTCGTCACATTTCTACTAACTGTAATTTCTGACATCATAACCGTCGAATTTCCCAAATTTCAATCACCAATATGAAAATGATGATATTATTTACTTTTGAATTATAGAGAAGAGAGAAATGGAAAATATTAGGGTTTTCATTTGATGAGAGCGAAGAATAACTGAAGGGGGAGATTGTTTATAAAGGCAAGCAAGATCTACCCGTGAGAAAACCGGGTAGAATCTGAAGCGTTGATTTTATGTTAATCAAGATCTTACGGTGATGCTTAATTTTCTATCTTGAGCGACAATTTGCCCGTAACAGGTGTCATTGAGGGTTATGATTTGTTTCCGAAAGACACGTGGAAGATGATGATGGATTCGATGATGTGGTTAAAGAAGTTGGGTTTGTGGTGAAAAATTTATTTCACTAATTGAATGTGTGTGTGTGTAATGTGTGTGTAGGATTTCGTGAAGGAGAGAAATGTAAATAAAATAAAGTAAAATTATCATAAATTATCTAAAATTTTTTTAAAAAGTATTTAATAAAAATGTTTTATTAAGAAATACCTGATAAAAATTTTTCTTTTTCACAGAGTAGCAATTAACTACTTCATTAGTTGATCGTCATCTTTTTACTTAATACGTGAGCTTGTTAATTAGTTTATTTTCCACTAAATATTCGAGCTCCTCTCACGCATTCACCCTTCTTTCACCGTTCATAATTTTGAACCAAGAAATTGAAGCTTAAATTGACTGGAGCAAAGGACATCTAATTGAGAATCAAACCAAAAGATGACGGTCAACTAACAGTAGTTGTTAGTTGGTACTCTTTGGAAAAGAAAAAAATTTGTTGGGTATTTTTGGTAAAACTTTTTATTAGGTACTTTTTGAAAAAAAAAATTATTAGGTATGTATTGATAAATTTTCCACAGGGAAAAGTGCCAAAAAGTGCCAAATGAATTTTTTTTTCCTAAGGGTACGTAATAAAAATGTTTTGTCAAAAAATATCTAATAAAATTTTTTCTTTTCCAAAGAGTATCAATTAACGTTTTTCTTTAGTTAAACGTCAAATATAACGGTTGACTGGTCAAAATCGAAAATTCTTCTTCCACATCTTCAATATTTTTCCAATTCAATTTCCTCAAAGTTAAATTGTAAAAGAAATTGAAGATGAAGAAAAAGAATTTTCGATTTTGACCAATCAACCATTATATTTAACGATCAACTGAAGGAAAAGTTACTTGGTATTCTTTGAAAAAGGAAAAAGTTTGTTAGGTATTTTTTTGCAAAACTTTTTTTATTGGGTACTTTTTGCAAAAAATAAAATTTGTTAGATACTTTTTGACAATTTTTCCTTTTCCATAAAATAATTCTCATGAATTGTGGAAGGGTCCATTTTCTAAACTCGTAGGTTTGCTCGTCTTGTATAAAATTGTCTTATTATGACACAAGTTTATATAATTAGTTTATTTCTCTAATTTATAACTTTAAAATTATAAGCAATCATTTTAACACGCAAAGCCTTTACTTTATAAATCAATTCAATAAAGATAGTTTTATTTTATGAAGTTGTGATATTCTCAAATGAAGTACTCTAGTCTCCTCAGTTACTCTAAAAGAAAATTTTATAAAGTTCATAACTCTTTGAATCTTTTTAATTTTGAACTTAAAATTTGACCCAAACTAATCTCACTCACTAATTCATATTTACTAAATGCCATTGAAATTTATTAAAATGCCCCCAATTACCTCTAGAAAGATTTAGAGGGCGTTTGGTTCGCACAAGGGAATTAGAATGGAATGAGGAAAGGGAATGAAGGAGAAAGGAATGGATTCCCCTAATTTAGCCTAGTCGTTTGGTTGTGTTCAGAAAACGGAATGAACTGCTCAATGATTCCCTTTGTGACTGTTTGGTTCAAGTTAAGGAATCAAAATTTGAGTTTTTAAATTCTTTTATATTTTTTCCAAAAGTAAGTAGTTGTTATATGATAAACTTGAAAAACTTATTTTTTAAAAAAACATAACTCTAAATAATAACAACCTAGCTCGATTAATTACATATAATCACTTGTTTGTAAATCAAAATACATACGAAAAGTGTTCTAGTCCTTTCAAAATCATTCATGGAACCACAACATTAGATCTAAGCATTACTATTTCCTCCAAGAAGACTCTTAACATAAGCACTTTTCAAAGCGTCGGGACACTTTGAAAATATCAGGAGCTTGTTTGGTTGTGCAGTTAGAAAGTTAGCCACTTCAAAAACTTGGTTAGGAGTTACACCTTCTAAATTAAAAGAGAGTAGTTCCTCTAACACTTTCTCAATCTGTTCAACTATTTTTTGCTCACGATCATCAGTGCGAGCCATCACATTTGCCATAGTTGAAAGATGAACATTCATGTCTTTCATGAATGCTTGTAAGCTAGCCAATTCATTAGAACTACCTTCACCAGCATTTCCTCTCTTACTTCTTTTAGAAGTTTTTTCGGTCTTCATCTTTTTTGCAGGAGGAGAAGTAACAGTTTGAGTGGCATTACCACTAGCAGCAATTCCTTCATCATCACTTGAATCAAGTGTAACCTATGGAGGGGCAACATTTTGCAAATTCTTGATTGCTTCAACATAATCTTCAGCTGGTTTTCCGGTAGCATAATCCTCTTGTATTGGTGTTGGTTTCTTAAGAAGAATAGCATGTAACTTTAAGATTGCTAACAAATAAGCATGAAATTGTCTACTAATAGTTTCACCACTTCTATAAAAATGTGCACCCATCATTCTATTTTTCTTATGGTGAGCTAATGTGTATAAGAAACCCACAACCATCTCTTCCAAACATGTGTTTCTTATTTCATTTAATCCACCAATATCTCTAACCATCTCTAAAAGTACACCAAATGTGTATCGATTTATACGAAGATAGTTCCTACACAAAGTGTCACTTTCTCTAATCATTCTATTCAAGTTGTGCAATCTCATTTTTCTCCTAGTTTTTTTATCAAGCTTAAGATAATGGGAATCGTATATAGTTTTACTCATCGAGTACAACATCAAATGTAGCAACACAACACAATTAATCATAGTAATTATGAACCGAATACAGTCCCAATTTCTCTTCCTTTTCAAAGAAGTACAAATGCTAGCCATTTTCTGTAGAAATGAACATCAATATGTACATCAATAAGAACATCAATCAAGCAATAAAACAATGGCGAAGAACTTCAACTCAATTACAATTAATCCAACTTAACTATGTTGAACAACAAAACTAAATTCCAACCCAGAAATCTGAATTCATCCTAGAAATCCAGAGATTATGAACAGAGATTAGGAACAGAAATCTGAATTCCAACAGAAATCCAAAACGATGCAAGTTCATTCACTCGAATAGAAATTACATTTGACTCAGAGATTAGGAACAATTCAGCACTTCAAATGCTAGTATAAGTCATAAAAACAACAAGAAAAATGGCGGTAGCTAGAATAAGAACGCAACAGAACCAAAATTACAACAAGAACAAAAAACGCAGGCTTTCATCAATGGCAGTACAACAAAGATTCAACAAGAATGCGAATCTAAATTCCAACCCATCAAAATACCAGCAGAAATTAGGAAAAGGAGTAAAGAGAAAGGAGATTCAAATCAGCAAGAACAACTTACATTTGACAATGGCGGCAGCAAAATTGAGATTGAGAAGAAGAATGCTACGAACAATGGCAGCAGGCGCAACAGCTTGAGGAAGGACGCGTGAGGAAAAGATGAGAAGTTGAGGGAGGAGGCGCAGCAGTAGCATTCGTAGGGTTTGAGAGGAGAGGGTGATGAATGAAGGGGGGAATGGAATGGTAAAGTGACCGGGGGGGGGGGGGGGGGGGGAATCAGCGTTTACTAGATTTGGGTAAACCCAAAACTTAAATGTGGGAAAAGGAATGATTCAAAATGGGAACCAAACAACAACAAAGGGAATGGGGTATTTCCATTCCCTTTCCCTTTGATTAATACCCCCAACCAAAAGCCCCCTTATTATATTGGATACCTTAACCTTTGTGATTCCCGCCCAACTAAAATCGTGTTTCCTTAAATCTCACATTTTGTATTAGGTACGATCTTCTAACTCTATATACCTATTCTCTTACTCTTTGAAAAAAAAAATTTTCTCTTCAAAAATTACAAGATGTAATCATTTTAGAACTCTAATATTAATACCACTTGCATTTTAATTTTGTTTTGTTCTTCTTCCCAAACCCAAATAAATTTTTGTCATTTTTAGTGAAATTTTATCTTCAGTTGTTGGTTTGTACTTCATCCACTATATTAACAGTGTTCATCATTTTTGGTTATTTGGTCATGACTTCTCTACTAAGAAGTTGCCCTAGAGGCGGAGGTGAATGCGAATGAGATTCTCAATGTTTTTGCTTATAAAAGTCGATCCACTTCGTAAGACACTTACTTCACTTGAAAATGAAAAAGAGTTTTTAACAGAGTTTGAAGATGATGCTTCTTTGTTGACTCTCTTAGATTTTGATGATGACTACACTTAATATAAATGACTGTATTTTAGAGATTGTGTACAGGTCGATAGCCGATCTTGATAAAGATCGTTGATAGTGCCTAAGACTTGGTCCATTAATTGTGTATATGTTAAATATATCCAAGGAAGTTAGATAAGGAAGATCGCTTAGGATGTCAAATGTAGACAAGAGGTCTACTGTTCCCAAGTTTGATGATCTGACGATATTCGTTGATGGAGACAGTGCTCTGTTCCCAAGACTAAAGTCTGGAAGAATCAAGGTCAGCTGAAAATTCTGTAGAATATATTTTTCTGATTTTTAGTTAATGTATGGTTAAAATTAATTTGTTGCATTATTAATTTAATAAGTTAATTGGTAAAATATTTTTTTTTTTAAAAAAAATAACCGTACCTTTTCTAAAGTGGTGAGAACTTCTCCTTAATTTTTTCCACATAAATAGGCTTGCAATATGGGTTTTAATTAAGAAAAAACTACCTTGTCTATTTTTAGAAAAGTAACGGTGGCTATTTTACTTGCTATTCAAGATCCACTTACTTCTCCTTGATCTTAGGAATAAGGATGTAGTAGGTAGTTATTTCTTTTACTAGCTACATGAGTTCCTATATAAAAGGGAGTTGTTTTTGAATCCATTGGAGAGAGGAGGAGTGTCCATACCTAAGATAATAAATTAACAAGAAATATTTTTGCTCCAAAAATTGCCAATTAACTTAAAATACTTTCTTGTGCAACTCATTAATTTTATCCTTAAAAATTTGGCCTTTGTAAAGATTTTTTTAAGAGAATTGTTGTAACTAGACTTGGGGAAGTCTAGGGGAGAAGAGAGAAGCTTCGAGTGAAACAAGAGAAGGAGAAAGAGAAGGAGAAGGAGAAGGAGAAAGAGAAGTTGACATAGTTTTGTTTATTTGTTTTATGTAATTGTAACAAATTGCTAAAAACATAGTAGAGAATTTTGAAATCCCGGGGGTGGTAGTTTTTCCTTCTATTTTGGCTTAGAAGGTTTCCACGTAAAATTGTGTTGTCTCTTCCTTATTTTTCGCATCAAGTTTAAGTTTTAATTTCGCAAAAATAGGGCAAAAATACTTAAACTTATCAAACAACAATTCACCCCTCTCTTGTTGTTATCCACCATCTTTACCCGTTTCTACATTCTTCTGTATTTATCGGAAAAGAAAGTGTTAAAAAAAGATTCCCCTACTCAGTATGGTGGTTCTAGACACACTACAAGTAGTGGTGGATACTGGGTTCGGAGTCACAGGGGGCACCAAGTAATGAATGAGATTTTGACAAAGTTTCATTTGTAAAATTAACAACTATTTTACCCTTACTTGCTAAAATTTTAAATACGACATACCATAAAAGGAAATGGAACAAAATAAATCAACTGATCTAATTAAAAAAATGAGATAAAATAAATAAATAAGACAAAATTACTAAAATGAGGGAATATTTATCATTAAAAAACTTCAGTGTTAATTTTACACTTTTACTCTAACCAATAGAAAAGTCTACCTTGAATTAAAAAAAAAGCCTAGGGGCACGTGACCCTGTTGGCTCCAATGTTGCTCCGCTACAAGATCAATCAAAGGTAAGTTCAAGAAGAATTTTGAAAAAAATTAAACAATTATCTTCTAAGGTCTCGTCTAAAATTTGAATTCACTATTGAAATCATAACTACCAAAAGAAAGGTTTAATTATCTAATCTTTTTTCCTTTTTATAGAATTATAGGAGTAATTTCAATTCAGATTTTTTTTTGAGGATCAATATGTTGTTTGATGATGAATTTGTGTAAGTTTTTATTAGAAGTGTTCAAAGGGGCGGATCGACTCAAAATATTTCACTATTTTTTAAATATTTTTATATGATATTATATACATAGTTGAATTGATCCAACATGCCATAAAGTGTAATAAAAAAACCTTGCCCTACAATTGTCTTGTTGAATGAAAATAACCTTTGGTCCCTCAATTGGCCACTATGCTTTGATTGCCGATATGATTTTATGTATGAGCATGTTTCTTGTGGCTTCTTTGATGAGAGATTTTATTGACTTAGTTTCAGAATCACCTTTGTCCTATTTTTTGAGGAGCTTTGTACGTAAATTATTTTTGTAAATGAGAATATCTCAATCTTACCGTCAAACATACATTGCCTTCTTTTACTGATGAATTTGAAGTTGGCAAAACTGATTCAGGTCTTTATCTATTTCTAATGAATTTAACTTTAATTTTGTAATTAATGAGAATAAAATTATGAAGCTAATTTCTGACAATGAAGATGGAAGGTTGAAACTACTTTTTTAAGAAGACAACTTTGGTTTTAGGCCAAAAATAAGATTCAACCTAGACTCCTATATATTTATAGAAGTTTATTGCACATAAAAATACGTGCCTGTTGTAAATATTGTTATACTTCCTCCGTTCCATAATTGTTGCTACATTTGCATGGGCACGGGAATTAAGAAAAGTGATTGACCTACGCTGTAGCTGATTGTTTACTTTATAGAGTATAGTATTTTATTATTGTTAATTGAAAAAGAATAAGGAAAAATAGGTTGTTAGGTTACTTTATAGAGTATAGTATATATTTTATTATAGAGTATAGAGTATAGAGTAAGATAAAAATAGAGGTAGATAGAACTTTAAATGATTGTTTTATTACTAAAAACGGAAATGTAGCAAGTAATATGAAATTGCCAAAAATAGAAAATGTAGCAAGTATTATGGAACGGAGGAAGTATAATCAATGGTTGTAATTTTTTAGTTATTCCATTATTGACCTTGATACATATAATATTAATTCTTATTCTATTATTGACCTTGATACATGTAAAAGTACAAAAAATACTCATGTGATCAATAATTTGAGTAATATTTTTAAAAATCGAACATATTCATTCTTATATATATGCGAGGAAGGTAATCAAAAAAGAAAGAAGATGAGTTATGTTATCTTTCATCACTTATGAGCCATGCGAGATGAAACTTTTATGCACAGTTTTAAATTATTATTTCAAATCGGATATCCTAATGTTCAGTCGAATGTCAGATTGAATAAATTAAATTTTCGAATCATCAGATAATTTTGCTCAACTCTAGTAATGACACGCACGACCCGTGAACACAACCCATGTCAAATAGCCAATTTGGATAAAAATAATAAAAAATAAAAAAATTGTGTTTGTAACGTTCACGTGCCGTATCAATGAGGATACCACATTGGGATAGAAAGAGTAAAACTGGAGTGTTTTTCCCATGACTTGGGTCCGACTGTCAAGTTCCGATTTGGTATTGCACCTTTTAATTGCTTAACTGCCCACCAAAAAGTAGTCGCAAAATGCATTGAATTCCTCAGAAAGCGACGCAAATAAACGTAACAACATGCCTTCAAGGCTTCAACTATACTCTATGTCTATATATCCTCAATTTCATCCCCCAAATATCCAATTATTATCCTCACATTTGCCTTCTTCTCAACAAAAAAGGGTCAATTTTCAGTTCTTGAGCTTCTTTAATTGAGGTAAAGTTTTAATTTGAAGCCTTTACATAATTTTTTTGGGTTAAACTGTTTATGATTTGATAAAAAGTTCATTGAAAGCTGAAAGTTGAAATTTTTGGTGATTTTATGAAGTGGGTTGTTTGTAAATTGTTGATTTTAGGGATGGGGAAGAAGAAAGTGTTGATTCCTGCTGATGAAGTTGACTTGAGTGCAGTCAAGTATGAGTATCATCAAGTTGAAGGTCAATCTCTTAATCACTAAACATTTTGTGCTCAAATTTGTACTAGTTGCGTTGTATACCAGGAGTATATGATGATATTTAGTGATCTTAATGGAGTATAGAGGCACTATTTACTTTTTTTGATATTTCGTAAATTGAGAATTTTCATCAACAAGACACATCACCGAATAAGTTACGTGACCGATGAACTATAAGAGTTTGTTAACATATGAGACCCCATGTTTTCTTGGGCCTAGGCGGTAAAACACCTTGAATACGCCTAGAACCGCGCCTGATGAGTTTTATGAGAATTTGGTTATTTGGTGTTGGGTTGTTTGGTGATGGATTGATGGTGTTTTTATACATTGGTCTTTTATGGGAACTTAATTTGTCATGGTTATTGTTTAATCTTCTTGAATTTGTAGTGAACCCTTCTTCATATAGTAAAGGAGGTAAGCGATCTGACAAAGTGTATCCAAAAATCACCTCCTCTAGATGAAGAGTTTTCAAAATCCTAAGGGGGTGTTTGGTTTGACGAAAAAAATTTTTGTGGAAAGTTTTGGTTGGTTGCTTTGACAAGGGAGTTAAATCGGAAAAGCGGGTGGAAAGTGTTTTCCATCACTTTGCAAATACTTACTTCCTAAATAGGATGAAAACCAATTTTCTTCCGTTTCCTTAGGAGTTTTCCATCATCATCATCATACCCAGTATATCCCGCACTCATAGGGACCTATGAGCAGCGTCTGGGGAGGGAAGGAAGACAACAACCCATACCTATAAAGGAGGATGTGTTCAAAGAGTCCCCCGGCTCAAAACTGATTCTTCGAAGAAGTTATTCCCCCCTTCACTCGCCGCCCTGCACCATAAGTTTTCCTTCGAACCAAACAAAATAAAATTAATCATCATCTGCATTTTCCACAGTAAATGTTTTCCCCAAAACCAATCTCCTCTTAATGTATGCAACTGTTATATTTCTTTTCAACATTTTTGTTATAATCAGCATCCGACCCTTCCAAGATACTTTAGTTTCTCATAAGGGTGATAACTGATGATATGAAGATACTCAAATTTTGGAGAGCTGAAAATTGTCTTGTTACGGCTGCGCTCATTGTTGTTAAAATCGCGATTCGGATCGTAGAATCGTACGATTCTACGATCCAGATCGGACCCAACGACTAGGATCGTTAGTGGAATCGGAATCAAGTAGGATCATTGGTGGGATCGTTAGAATCGGATAGAATCGGCTAGGATCGTTGGTAGGAGTGGGTAGGATTGGCTAGGATTGTTGGTAGGATCGGTAGGATCGTTGGTAGGATCGTTCAAAACTACTAATTTGATTTTTTTTGCTAGTATCTTTGTTCTCTTTTGCTTACTATGGTTTATTGTTATATCCTTTTATGTATGTGCTCTAAATATATTATGTGTAGTCTAAATCTTATATATATTTTGTCATTTCGTTAAGAATAGAGAAAAAAAACGACATTAGAAAAGTAAGATATGTATGTATTTTAAAATTAAAGCACAATCTTAAGAAAATATATGGGTTATTATTGCTATTTTATATTGAAAATGATCAAATAATAAACATAGACATCATACAACTTGTTAATGCTGCAAATTTATAGGATCATCCGATCGTACGATCTAATCCTACAATCCGATCCCACCAGTTGATTTCGATCCTACGTAGAATCCCGATCCTGACAACTTTGCCTGTGCTTGCTTATTTTTCTGTTGTACATGATACTAATCCAAATGGAATTGGCTCAATACATTCAAGAATCAAGATAGGATCAATCTAGAATTTGATAATTCTTGAAACCCCCGCACCTTTAGAATTTCAGACACTTACATGTTATAACTTTACTGTCTTACAGCTCCACATCTCACGGGATCAGCATTGGGATTATTTCTTAAGCTTCTTGAAGTTCCAATTATAGGTCCTATGATTATCACTCACCTAAGAAAAAAGAATAAAATGGTTGAGGTTCGTTTATCTTGTTGCTTGCATATAATCTTTATATCTTGTTTGCTTGTGCTATTTAAGCCAAGTATGGTAATACAATACGTTGTTTAATGATTAACAGCTACTAAAGAATACTGACATTCCGGAGAGTCCCATGTTTAAACCCGAGTACTCTCCCCAAGGTTATTTCTTCTTCTATAGGTTTATTTAAATTAGCAGTTTCTTCATTATGCACTTGCTTATCAGCGTCTATTTTATTATCTGCAATGAGCTGCCTGACATGATTAACCTTACTGTCTTAGCAACAATTCAAGTGTATTATTCTCAGTATATTTTATACATGAAGCGGAAAATGTATAATCGTGATGTCCAAGATATGGGAGATAACCTAAAAGTTAATGAAAATTTCATATTATTGCCTCACTGGAAAATTTGGATTTCCTCAGCAAACAATAAATAGACTGATAAATTAGTGATATAAAAGTGAAATTTATTGTATAACTAGTAGTTGATCAATGTTCTTTTTTGGGTTGAAATGATGTTGACAAGGTCATGGGCTAATCTAGTGTGTAGTCATTGAGGTCAATTGATCCCTTAAATCCAAAATAAAATCAAGTAGTATATGTAAATGTACCCTAAATGAGTTGGTTAATGTGTTTTCTTCCACATGAGTGACCAGGATTTAAAACCCATGAAGTGCGTTTTACTTGAAAAAAAAATTTTTATATTACTTTTTTTTCCAGGATCCGTCACTGGATGAGGGAATATAGGGAATCCTTTAACTGCAAAATAGGGTTTGCATGTGATATACTAGCTTTATACTTTATTTGTTTGAGATATACGTGAACAACCTGTAATAATAAGTTTGAATTGTGCCTTTTAGAGCCGGAGCAAGAGGTTATTTTTGTCGACGAAGCTGGCTGTCCTGAGGAGCGTGTCGCAGAAGCCTTAAAGTGCCTCTCTGAATATGATCCTGCAGGCTGTTGGGAAGATGATTTGGCAAAATCGTTTCGTTATTGGAAGATACGTGATTTTGCATATGCTTATCGTGCCAAGCTTGTTACCCCATCGATGGTCTGATACCTTACCTATAATCATTTTATTCTAGAGCCTTTCACTTTTATACTATTACATGACATACAATCAACTAATAATAAGTGCAGATTGCTGAGAGAATAATCTCAGCCTTGGAGGTCTTTAATAAAGAAAATCTGACCACTCCATTACTCATATCTTTTGACGCTGAGGATGTAAGGGCGCAAGCAGCTGCTTCTACTCAAAGATTTGAAGAAGGTAATGCTCATTTCTGACGTTTTCGGAATGTGTTTTTTGGTAATGATGCTCTCGTATATTTGTCTTCAGTATTTTCTTTGACATATTAAATTTAAGATTATGTCATCACTAACTGATTGACATGGATTTGCAGGAAAACCTATATCAATTTTGGACGGAGTATTCATGACAATCAAGGATGATATAGATTGTTACCCTTATCCATCTAATGGTACAACCAAAATGACTATTGTTTGCTAATCTTTCTACATGCATGAAGCTCATCATCAACCTTTGTTTATTTTTAGGTGCTACTACATGGTTTCATGAAGTTCGACCGGTTAAGAAAGATTCAGTTTCTGTTTCTAAAGTGCGCAATTGTGGTGTAATTTTAATTGGAAAGGCAAACATGCATGAATTAGGTCTTGGGACAACTGGAAACAATGCCAATTATGGGTAAGTTATATATTCTCTTGCAAGAAAATATTGCACAACAGATATGTTACTGTAGGGCCAATAATATAAAGGAACAATTGATATTAATAATCCAACCTTTTGCTCGTCCGCTGTGAATAATCCCACCTTTAGATTATTTTCTAACAATCCAACATTTGCCCTTAGTGCGCTGGCCGCATGCCCTATTATTACCTATAATTAGTTATATGGTATGTTATGGGCAAATGTATGGCAAATGTTAGATTATTAGAAAATAATCCAAAGGTGGGATTATTAACAGCAGATGGGTGACAGGTTAGATTATTAATATCAATTTCTCTTTATAAACAGGCTTTCATATCAATGCAATATACATTTGATCAGAGTCATTGAGATGTCTTCAACAGAAAATTAGACCTTGGTTATTTGATGTGAAAATTGCTTGTTCAAATGTGCATTAGACTGTAGTATCTCCCTTATATTCATTTAATTTTCTAACGTGTTTTTTTATTACAGAATCTTCGTCTCTCAATTGGGTCAATGTTAGCTAGTTTGAAATCCCTCCATTTTCTTTTTCCTGCTTGTTAGTATGATGTAGTGTTTGTTTCTTTCCAGAACAACAAGAAATCCACATGCGCATGACCGGTACACTGGTGGATCTTCATCTGGCCCGGCAGCTCTTGTAGCTTCTGGACTGTGTTCAGCTGCTCTTGGGACAGATGGTGGAGGTTCATATACATCTCTTGCTTCTTAATGACTTTACGCCTTATAGTTATCGGCCTTCAGTTGGAAGATGTTGCTTTGGGTACTGATAATAGGTCTCTATGTACATCAGGTTCAATTCGCATTCCTGCATCTCTTTGTGGTGTGGTGGGCCTCAAGACAACATATGGAAGAACTGATAAGAGAGGGTAATCACTGCATTGATCTACTCCCTATGTCTATTAGTGCATGTTTTCGCCTTTTGAGTTGAACGTTGATTGTTTTTATTTATTAGTAGTTTATTGACAATTTTAAACTCCAAAAAACGAAGACTACTTGTAAAAACAGGAGATAATATCTTAGGAATGGAATTATCTTATAGAGATCCTTGCGACATCTAACCGTCTAATGTTTCATGTTTCCAGGGCATTGTGCGATGGGACTGTGGATATTATTGGTCCAATAGCTTCATCAGTAGAGGATGTTATGCTTGTGTAAGACATAAATGCAACCTTATCCGCCATGCGTTATTCTCTTTTTTCCTGAACGTGATTTGATAACATGTTGTCAACTGAGTCGACTCTAATCTTCTGGGATTAAGGATTTGGCATTGTTGTTGCTATGACCTGTTGTCAATTGAATTAAGTTTCTCCGCCACTGTTTGTTTAACCATCTTTATCTATGCGCTGCCTGTAGTAGGGACTAGAGAAAATTCGGTCAGGGTCTTTTGTCATCGTAAATGAATTTGACTGCATAATGTTGTAGTATTAGGCAGGATAAGAAAACCGAATCGTTTTTCTGATTAGATGTCCATTTTAATTTGAAGCCTAAAGGAAACAAAACGAGACATGTTTCATGAACTTTTCTATGGTAATCTCCTGCTAGTTTAAAGATTGACCAGAATGTTAATTAATGATCTTAATATGTCAATTGTGTTTTTGAAGGTATGCAGCAATATTAGGTTCCTCTCCTGCTGATAGAATTAGCATGAAACCTGTAAGCTATTAGCATCAGTTCCCCCTTACTTTCTGATATCTTAATATGACACACATCAACTGATAATTTTTGGACTATTTCCAGTCACCGCCTTGCTTACCGAATCTGAAGTCTGATGCCCGAATCAAGGCTGTAGGGTCATTACGGCTTGGGAAGTATACAGAGGTAGTTCCGTGATTTCTTTTGCAGTGATACAGTTTCATACTCGGTATGATACATTACGAGATCTGAATTTATAATATTTGTGTTGTAGTGGTTCAACGATGTGTATTCCAGTGAAATATCTCAGAAGTGCGGGGATGTTCTAAATTGGCTTTGCAAAACCCATAACTGTCAAGTAAAAAAATTTTCATAAGTACTCAAATACTTTTCTGCAAGCGTTTGTTTCCCCAAAGTTATTCTGAGATTTCTTGAATGCAACTATCAGATCGAGGAGATTGCTATTCCTGAGCTGCATGAGATGAGTACCGCACATGTAGTTTCCATTGGAACTGAATCTTTGTGCTCGTTAAATCCATACTGCGAAGAGGGGTATGTTCTGTTACTTTTCTGAATGTTTTTGTCAAACCAAGTAGATCTTAAATCCCCCCCCCCTCACAATAACTCTTGTGATACTGTCTACATAGGATCAGAACTGTGGAGCCTTTTTCTCGCTTTGGGTCAAGAGTATATAATTGCCAGTCGGTATTAGTCGTTTACATGGAAAAGCGCTTATACACTAGTATTAGTTATTTTAAAAGATGAAACACTAATATTGTTAGGTAATTTTACATGACGGAACACAATATTGTTGGCAAGGTTGGTGCTAAGCACAGGCAGGGTAGCCGATCACCTAGGGCCCCCTGAAATAAGGGGCCTTAAATATTAAATGGTGCTATTCAGGCGGTTTGGTTTCAAGCAACGCTTTTTAAGTGATTTTAGAATATAATGTTATACGATACATTAATTTTTCTTGAAGTGGAAAAAATTTGATCTTTTGATATAATGAAGGGCCCCATTTTGAAAAACATCGAAAAAATTAATAGGGCCTCTAAAATCTTTGCTCCGCCCTTGATTGTTGGGTTATTACGTGATAAAACACTAATCTTGCTGGTAGTCCTTTGTGGATGGTGTCATGGGTATCCTAGTTTAGCAATATTTAGCAAAATTATTCAGAATTGCTGGTTCCATTTGAAGTAAGCATGTTTTTGAAAGAGATTTTAAGAAGTAACTCTTTCATGTAGGAAAAATTCAAAGTTGACTTATGACACCCGCATCAATTTGGCGCTTTTTCGTACATTTTCAGCTACCGATTATGTTGCAGCCCAAAAAATTAGGTGAGTGAATTGTGTGTGAACAAAGCTTATGTATGGGTAATTTCATGATGACAATTATTACCCTTGCAACTGACCGTTGTTGGGCAGACCCGTTTTGATCAAGCCCTATGATACGGATCTTATGTTCGCAAAAAACTGTTGAATCTTGCTAGAAGGCGACAATGCAGTATTTGAACTTGCTTGTGATTGCCAGTGGAATCTTTTTGTAACTTAGTTATATAACTGTATAATCTGGCTATGTTCGGTCTTTTTGATTGTTCGTCTGTTACTGGTTTTTAATCCAGGCGAAGGATGATGTACTACCACATGGAGATTTTCAAGAAGGTCGACATTATAGTAACACCAACCACTGGGTACGCTTCTTCATTATTCCTATTTTTGTACTGTTTTTTTTATTTGTCATTGTGCCTTTTACCTATCATAGAGACGAGAAATCTGAACCAAAGGCCCAACCAAGTCCTCGCATGCATACTGCAAAAACAAGGCCGCATCGGCTGCATTGTAAAAACGAACCGATATTTTACGCATTGGGCCGTTTCAACAAATATCTCATGTTTTCAACCGATATCTGACGTTATGATAACCATGATCGCAATCATTACCACATTTTTGCACTCTGCTTTTATGTTGTCAAATTGGCTATTTCGGATTTCTCTATGTTATGCATTTGGCCGTTTCAACAAATATCTCATGTTTTCAACCGATATCTGACGTAGTGATAACCATGATCGCAATTATTACCGCATTTTTGCACTCTACTTTCATGTTGTCGAATTGGCTATTCTGGATTTCTCTATCCCGAGTTGGGAACTTTGGACATCAGCCTGTTTTGGCCCGGCACATCCGTCCAGACTCTGGAATTGAATAAATGAACTATTTGTAGAACCATGTATGCCTTGTTTTTAAGTTTCTTTTCTTATGACACATCTTTTTTCTTAATAGCATGACAGCACCAGCCATACCTTCCAATGCTCTTAAACTTGGAGAGACAAACTTGCAGGTTTCAAGTGAGTTGGAATTCAACTTGATCTGAAGCATTCCGTCTGGCTGACCTTACAAATATCCTTCCCACTTGAACTAATTTAATCTTCTTCCTCTACTAACAGGTTACCTGATGCGCTTTGTTTTGGCCGCGAATCTTCTTGGCTTCCCCGCAATTACCATCCCGGTAGGTCATCTCTTGCTTTTTTGAGTGGAAATTTCTGGTTACGGAAAGCTAGTTTACACTTAATTCCACTACATACCTAGTTTCTGTCCTGTAGGTCACCCCTGTACTAAAAATGCTATCAAATTTACTTGTTAACCAAGCTACATACGAAACTCGTAACCGAACTCAACATCTTTTGACCCAACATCCAATCCAATGAAACATACTTCGCTTCTTTCGATTCGCTAGTTCGTCTTTTGAATTCAAGATTCGCTCAAAATGGTTCAAAAATAGCGTAAAATCGACCATAATTTGTTTTCTTCAATTCATGATTCATGAGATGATTAGCGAATCACATGACAGTGACACTGATCCAATCCAACGTCTCAATTACTTACCACAGTAATATTTTTACATGAATGTTGTGACCATTTTCTGTTCTAATGCTTTTTACCAAAATAAACCGACTCTTACCCATCAAATTGGTGCATGAAAGCAAAGACTGACCCATCAATCATTTGTTATTTCAGGTTGGTTACGATAAGCTAGGACTTCCAATTGGCTTACAACTTCTAGGCCGACCATGGTGTGAAGCAACGCTTCTGCATTTGGCATCTACCATAGAGGTATACATCTTCCATGAATGACTGGTGAACGTTCTGTTGCTGTGTGCGTAATCACGCAACCTTGACGTTCATATCTTGCTTTAACTGCCTGTAACAAGTGCCCCTCTTGTGATTAGGAATCATATGGGATGACCAAGAAAAGACCAGCTTTGCACTATGATATCTTGAAAGGTACATAAATAATGCTGTTTATTCATAATCTTCCGGCTCTCGAGAGTTCCTATTTAATTGCTTCATACACCTATTTTTTTCGGGAGTGCGTTGTGTCACGTGTGTTTGCCAGTGCGGGACATTGGGCTGATGACCATGACGTTGTGATTCTGCCCTTTGCAAAGATGACCTCCCAATATTGTTCATTGTACTTCCCATTTATACATTATCATGTATTGTTACCATTAATAAAAGCATTTGTTTTACACTTCTGCATACAAATGATTGAATTTGTTATTTTGTTTACAAGTTCCTTGCACTAAAAACAATGATCAAGGCACTAGAGCTGATGTAGCGCAACATAACTTGCCTATCAGTGCCACATTCCGATAATCCAACCACGACTGTTATCCAGATTTAAATGCCAGTTTTTCAGGGATGTAGCCTAGGTTTTGGCCGATTCGCTCATATCACTATAACGACATTGCATTCAACACCATACAATACACTAAAATGTATTGTGCAAAACAAGAATTACTCTATCTGACGCCCTGAATGACCACTTCTAGGAGTAATTTGACCTATGCAATGGGTCAAATGCGGACTGGGCTCAAATGAAAATGTGTGGGATCAGCTTGGACCATACAAAAAGAAAATGAGCTTAAATGGGCCAGGGCTTTCAATCCGTTATGTGGCGTAAAATGGGTCTTTGGGTATCCATGGTAATATAATTACAATCCTCATATAAATGCAACACTAGTTGGATAAATTCTGTCACCATTTTCTCTATGGCAACCCTTCCTACCAAGCAAGAATTACCATCCCTATACCAATCCCTTGCTCTACCTCAAGCTTTTTTGTTCTTTTAAGATGAAAGTGTATTTTTCAATGCCCAATGGAGCTTAAAATTCTTTTAGGATGGTGTTGGATTTGCTCTAATCTATGTTCTATTTAATAAATGGAAGGTATTTCATTATCCTCATCAATCCAGTAAATCCTGCTTATAGTACTGGCCAGAGTTTAGGGAGAATGGGTAGAAGTCATATCAATACCTTCATCACAAAGAGTTCACGATTCATTAGAGCCCTTAGCTCGAGAAACGTCCCACAAAAGAATATCCTTCAACGTATTTATCATAAATAATTCCTAGAATTAGTAAAAGTATGACTTAGAAATTGCTACCCTCCATGAGAAGTAACGCTAACATCCGACCACCTACATCTCATTATTAGCTGCAACTGCGGATGTCAATTCGGAAATTGTTATAAAACTTGGACACTATGATTGATGCCTTGACACGTGGTCGGGCAGCATTACATGCGGGAGCTTCTCTATCACATATTAGAGATGGGGGAGCGCAGTGTATGCCTAGACGATCGAGCTGTTTTAAAAGTGCCTGATCCAAAAATCCCAATTGAAATTAAAAGTTATTTGACCTGAAAAGAAGTTATTTTTTAGATTTACTAAACCGATATTATTCGAATCGGTTGATAACTGAAAATTAAAAAACTGAATCTGAACTGCGGCCGATTTTTGTAACTAACAAATAATTATTAAATGAGATTACCCGAATCGAGATATATTCGACCCGAATTATGCACGAAATCGAACTTTATTTAGCTAAAATCGGCTAAAATCAAATTGATTTTAGTCGAACTTTTGTAACGGGAACTGATTTTCAATTGAAAACAAGTTAAAACTCCAGAAATGTTATGATTAATTGTAGTTTTTAAAATTATTATTAATTTATCGAATAATTCAAAAAATTTATCCTCATCATCGTATCTAGTGTATACAGTCCATAGAAACTATGCTCAGGTTTTAGGTTGAGATGAAAGATGACAACTCATACTCGTAATCGTAAAGGAGAATGTGGTCAAAGACTTCCTCAGCTTGTGACAATTTCAACAAATTTATAACTAATTTATATCAAATGATTAATGTTTGAAAACTAATTTCTAATAGTGCTACATTGTAGAGAACTTTAATAATTAATTATATTACAAAATTACCCATGAATTATCATATCATATAATATTATAAAAGAAATGAAAAATACCATATGATAATTTCATAGAGCTTTGCCAAATAAAGTATTTTAACATTTTACAATGGGAGTGTTTGACAAATTAGCTTATTGAGCAATTTTAGCTAATTTTGATATAAATAGAGGGCTGAATGGTCAAACCAGCTAATTTTCATGGTATATTGTTGCAATGGAATCTTTAGCGTGAAAAGTGAAGAGTGTTTTCAAAATCATATATTGATCAGTAACAATTTGTTTACGATATATTAATTTTGAATATTTGAATATTAGAATATTAGAGAAACTCCTTTTATTATAAATAAAACTTGATCTTATAGTTATAAAAATTAAACATTTTTCCATGAAAATGACCCCAAAATAATTATTTGAATGAAAAAAATTATACTCTTTCCGTTTCAATGACTTTGACCTATTTGATTTAGACACGTTCTAGTCAATTATTGAAACCCTAATATCTCTAATTGTGCATAATTAAAAATTATAAAAAATTGAAATAAATAAATCTTATATTGAGACGAATCAAATAAAATTCTATTTAAATATGTTTTAACTTATAAATTAAAAAAAAATATAAATGAGTGAATAAAAACAAATACTAGTATTTGAGAATAGTTGTACTCACTACAAAAATGAGCGGTATCGGCAAATGTAGCTAATTTCTTACTTTGAAGTGTGAATACTATCAATTGTTGATGTTGACTAAACTATAATATTTGGTAATAATACATCTACAACATATTTTCAAACCTTACATGTGAAATTGTCAAAAAGTGTTAACTAAACTCTAATATTTGCTCATAAAGAGTACATGTGAAATTATTAATGATCAAATTGTTAACTCCTACACTCCTACTAGTATGTATGAGTAATAAACAAACAATTGTAATCATATATACCCACATGAAGAGTTTTGAATTTGAATATGAGCAAGAAAAGAATCCCAAAATATCACCATTTCTAATAAATCCTTTCCAATCATTGGTTCTCTTATCAAGAATAATTTTCTGGCCCTAGCCCCACACTCATCACTATTATATTCCTTTTACTGAAAAGTTAAAAATTATTTTCATAAAAAAATAGGAGCACTAATCCATGAATTTAATAAATTGTATAAATAAAAATAAAAATAAAAAAACTTTAAAAAAAAAAAATCAAAAACTAAGAATTAGGTCTGCTTCCTCGTTTGCATCAAACAAGGAATACAGTTTACATCACATTAAGTGATTCAGTCATTCAGAGACACAGAAATCAAATAATCAGAATTTTTTTTGAAAGGGTAATTTTATTTTATTTTTATCTTGTTGGGTTTTGTTTTTTTTTTTTTGTAAAAAAAAAAATAAATGGGAGAAGAACAAGAACAAGAACAAGTAAAAGCAGTAGAAGATTCAAAGGATTCTTCTGTTGAGGTTGAAAGAGCAAAAACTGAAGAAACCCAAGAAAATAAAATGGGTATTGCTGATTCTGTTGTTAGACCTTCATGGTTTACTCCAAAAAGGTATCATCTTTATCTTTTTTCTTTTCTTGTTCATCTTCCTATTCCTTCCATTTCTATAAAATTTTGTGTTCTTTGTTATGTCTCTTGTAAAAAGATTGTTTCTTTGAAGATTATATGATGTTTTTTCAATTTGATGTAGAATTTGATTTGATTTTTTTTTTAGTTGATATGGGTTATTGGGGTTATCTTTGGGGTTTAGATTATGTATTCTTGAAGTGGGATGTCAGTTGACTTTTTGTTAGATGTTCATTTTATCAGATATTGTGTTTTTTTAAGCTTTTTTGATCTAGTTGATTGATGGGTTATGAGAAAATTAGGGTAGATTAGTCTGATGATTACTGCTTAATCACACCATTAACTAAAATTGGGTTAGTGTGATGTTTCTAAAATTAGAGTTGGAGGTTTGCTAAGCTTAATGAGATGTTTTCTTTGTTACTTGGTGTTTAACTATTGTGAAGATTGCATCTTTCTTTGTTTAAAAAATCATTGTGGATCTTATGCAGGTTATTGGCAATATTTTGTGTTATTAACTTGATAAATTATTTGGATCGAGGAGCGATTGCTAGCAATGGTGTGAATGGTGAACGCGGGACTTGTAAGGGTGGCACATGCTCCGATGGTAGCGGCATTCAGTAAGCTCTATGCATTGACTACTTTCAATTTCATCATTACTTGAAACTATAAATTATGAGGCTCAATTTTTCTAAGATTTCATAATATTTGAGTAGTCATCATTAGTAATCTGTAATCCCATTTCTAATTTAGTTCATTAGTAGATAGGTTTGCGTTCATTAAAGTTAAGATTGAGAAATATGTACCAAATTTCTTGAATTTTCAGTTTTTAGGGTTTAGGGTTTTATTCTCTTTCGCTTGTTCAGTTGAAATTTGTTTGAAAAAGGACTTAGGGTTACGCGTATTGGAATTGTATATATGATTAAGTTGTATGCTTACCTGCAAACATGTTCACATATACACCCGTGACTCTTGAGTATAATGTATATTTGTAATTTGTCTAATATGTACGACTCCTTTGTCCATTTGAATTTCTATATAACGCAAATTAAAGTGACAACTTTCAGATGTTGTGTAGCAATTCAAGGGGAAGAAGGGAGTATCATTTTATTAATGCCCCTCCCCTGTTTTTTGTGTCTCGCATGCTATGTTTTTCTTCTTGGTTGTCTTTACTTGTTCAATGTTCATCGTTGGGACATGTATGTTGTTTGTGATATTTCTCCTCTTTTTATAGTATCGTAGTTTGATCTTACTCTTGTTCTTGATCCATGTAGGGGACAATTCAACTTGAGCAATTTTCAAGATGGTGTGCTATCTTCAGCTTTCATGGTTGGACTCTTAGTTGCCTCGCCAATTTTTGCCACATTAGCCAAGAGGTGGGTTGTAATATCTTCTACTTTTACATGTTCTTCTTTTTCATACGCTCTTGGATTTTCTGTAGATAAAATAGAATTAGTAGAATTCAGCCTCACTGTTTAAGCAACTGTTACACCCACATGCAATCCATTCGCCCCATCTCCAATGCAAAGGAAATTTATTTTAGAACTGAAAAATCTCTATACAAACTCAAATTCTGTTGAAGAGTCTTATGTCTGTTGCATTTGAACTCAAAACTGAAAAGCTGAACCGAAACCTAGCTAACCTTGCCAAAAACTCAGTCAACTTATTCGTTTGTGACGAAAGCTAGCTGCGTTAGTCAAATAGACAGAAAACTGTGAGATAGTCTGTTTGTGGAACTGCGCGTTTCATGTTCAAGGATACCAGTGAGTTATTGACTTATTGTGTAACTTCTGACATATATCGATACATAAGCTTCTAAAAGTTAATATACTAAGAATCACCCAGAGGCCTGAAGTAAAAGCTATTCAAATAGTATCTTAAGTGGAATCATTTTTCACAAAGTTATCCCCAAGTAACATTTAGTTTGAATTATAGATGTTTGGAAGTGTTGCTGCTGGTGTGCCCAAATCTGATTAATCATTAATGTCGGTCAACATGTATGCGGTTTTTCTTTGTCATTGCAGGGTCAATCCATTTCGATTGATTGGAGTCGGATTGTTAATCTGGACTATTGCTGTAGTTGGCTGTGGGTGTTCATGGGACTTTTGGTCCATTTCCATCTTTCGAATGTAAGTCTTCCAAATTCCAAGGCTAACCTACTTTTTTGTGATTAGTTACTCATATGATTTTCTCTTTTTAGGCTTGTTGGTGTAGGTGAGGCGTCATTTGTCAGCCTTGCTGCGCCATTCATTGATGATAATGCCCCAGATAGTCAGGTATCCCATTTCTTCTCTCTCCTCTGTTTCTTGAGGGGTTCCGATTAGCTTCTTATATCTTACATTTCTTTTTTATGGTTTCTTATATCTTACATTTTTAATGATTGCACAATTAGGGATATTGTGTTACATTTTAGGCGGTGTGTAATCATCAGTGTCATTTCTGATATTTTATTACCCTAGGAAAAATGAAAGAAACGGACCCTTTTTAAGAGGATTGATTTCGATCTTTAATGGTTGTTTGATAAAAGTAAAGTTACAATTTTACAAGCGATGTTCTAAGTCTGACATGACATCATTGTTGAGTTGAGGTATTTGGCCCTTTTTAGCTCTAGGCCCTAGGCAAATGTCTACCTTGTCTTGGATTAGAAACGGCCATGGTTATCATTTATCTCCTATACTAAAGTTGTGCGGTCAATTAACTTGTTCCAGCTACTCCTCAATACTGACAAGTTATTTAACTCATAGCCATTGCTTTTGGCTTTCATGTATATATGCCCCGCTCCCTAGTAAAATATGAGCCGACTTCTCTGATCATGTAATTGCAACGTGTTAATAGAATGAAATCTGATTACTTTGCAACTTGTTATGTTAGAGAACAGCATGGCTTGGATTCTTCTACATGTGTATACCTGTTGGATATGCGGTTGGTTACATTTTTGGTGGTTTGGTAAGTTTTCTAAGCTGCTGTACTTACTATCATTCTTACCCTCAATATATAATATAGCATATGTCCTTGTGCGTGTCGATTAATGATCGTCTTACCATACTATTGTCTGTTAACCCTAAGTACCAAAAACTAGAAACTTCCCATTGATTCCCGTTTCGGAAACTTCATCCCCAAAACTCTCGAACTCCAAATTAATATTCCAATGAAAAAAATCACGGTCTACAACTGATTAAAATATTATTAAAAAGCACCCCGTCATATGATCTCTTCGTTCCTCAAATTCTAAATTATCGTTTCACATTTTGTGTTTTCATTCTAAATTAACATTCTAGGTTGGGAGCCATCTTGCCTGGCGGTGGGCTTTCTTTTTGGAGGCAATCTTGATGGTTCCATTTGTTATTTTTGGTTTTGTTATGAAGCCGTTGCAGTTGAAAGGTTTGTGATTTCTCCTTGCATTATCTTTTCTTCCTATACTACAACTTGGTTCTGGTTAATTTCCTCTTTTTCTCTTAATAATCAGGATTTGCACCTGCCGGGTCCAAGGTATCGTTGTTGGTGGAGACAGCTGCTGCTTATGTAGAAGGTGTGCATGAAATTCATTACCCCTCTAAACTCTTAATAGACTATGTTTTCATGCATTTTTATATACTATCTGTTGTATATCTCATTTTTGATGCGTTGTTTGCCCCTGTACTCCAATATAGAGGCTTGAACGTTTTTTTTAATGCGACATACATCTTTATTAGATAAATGCTAGCATGTTTAGTGTTGTTCCTTAATAAGGCAGTTTCGAGAATATAATGCTTGTCCTAGATTTACTTCAAACAACTAGCTGAATCGCCCGAAATTACTACAAGGGATATTTTGTTGGCTTATGTCATAGTATTCAAAAATATGGTTGCATTGCATCACATCAGCCGCGTTGTAAAGGTTTCAAAAAAACGAATCGATATTTCCTGCGTTGTAAAGGTGTACAAAAACCGCATTTTTGACCATATGAAGAGATATGTCATGTTTTTCGATCGATATTTAGGCGTTATGATAACCACAACACTTCTGTTACCTCATCATTTTTCCGCTGCTGCGACTGTAACCATTGCTGCATTTTGCGCTATGCCTTACGTACATCCCCCCACCTTAGATTTTCTGATTTATCCACGTATTTTACTTTTGCTGCCTAGCTAAGATAGGATCATGGGATTTTGTAATGTTATATTAAGCTTTTTTTTCATTTTGTGATGGCTTCAATACTAATATTTATATTAAAAATGCCATATTCTAAGAATTTTGTACATGTTCGTGGGAACTACTGAATGTTATAGCATAATAGAATGTAGTTAGAAAATCCAAAGTTAATACTTAAAAAGCCCTACTTATTTTGGCTAAAAATTGTTACCCTAACCCCAAAATTAATGGCTAAAGTTCCTTTTCGTAAAATAAATTTATCATGGACAAAACGCAAATAATTATGTCATCCAATAACGGTTCAGATTGAGGCTGTTTCAGACGATGCCACCACTACTGTTTTGTCGTGTAGAATCTGTGCTAACACTGGCTTACTACTTGTGAGTTTTGAGATTCTGACAACAATCTGAGATGCTGAATCTATGAAGGTGGATATTAATCCACAACAATGCCAACGCCTTAATGCCAACTTTTAGTAATTAACTTTAGGAAATTAAAATTATATCGATAATAATCACATCAATATTTAGTAGCCCGTAATTTTGAATCGGATTACAATTACGAAATTGTGGGATTGTCTTTGCAGAAACAGAAATTGCAATTACTGTCAATAAAAAAACCGATGAGAAAAGTGGAACTCCAAATGAATCTCCAAAGTAAGTTTGATTTTCTCGAGTCAATGTTTATGCACTACCACCTTAAAACGCTCTATATTTTGAAATGTGAGATCAAGGATAATATGTTGTACAGTTCATAATCAAATGCATTACTGCACATTTCAAGTAAAGTTTTTCTTATGCCTTTGGTTTTGAATATAATGCAGGTCAACCGGGAATGAATTTACAAGATTTCTGAGTGATATGAAGTCGCTTCTTTCTGAAAAGGTTTATGTTGTGAATGTTCTAGGTACCTCCACATTCTTCTTTGATGAGACTTCTATGTGCATCGACTTATCGCTAAAATGTTTTGAGGGATGGTAAACAGTAGTCAAACCACCTCTATTCAATAAGTAATATACTCATAAAAGTAATGTTTAAGAATGACCGCTACATTGTTATATATTATAACATAATTTAATTTCAAATGCTGATAATCATGAACAATGGGAGAAAAGATCGAGTTTTGAAGTTGGATATACAACTTATTTTGTTCGAGTCCTTGCTAGATTATAAAATTATCTACTCCTTGTACTCTTTATTAATTGGATCATAACGAAGTAGCATAAAGTTTACAGACTGTAAGTTTGTAACACTATGTTTGGATAACAACTTTGGAGAGAAAAGAAAGGAAAGGAAGGGAAAGGGAGGGAACGAAAAGGAAGGAAAGAGAAGTTGAAGGAAATTAACTCTTGTTTGCTTAGGAGGGAAGAGAAGGAAAAGGAAGGGAGATGGGAGTTTTCCCTTCAGATTTTTCCAACTTTGAAAAGATTGATTCCTTAACAAAAATCATCCCTCCAATCCCTCCAGATCTCTTTCCTCCCATTTTGTTATCCAAACAAGAGATCCCTCATCTCGCCAAATCCCTCCCCTTCCTTTACCTCTATTTTCTTCCATCCAAAAACACCCTAAAGGTAGAGAAAATGTTGAAAGGGTGGATCTAAGCCCCAACTTAAGAGAAAGAAAGAGAGAAAAAGCTTATAGAAAAGATTCAGCTGAGATAATTTTGACTTCTCAAAGAGGTATATATAACGATTAAAAAATGATGGAGGGAGTAACATGCGATATTTTTCTTTGCCTAAGACTGAAGTCCTTAGAATGCTTATACATTGTATTGGCTTCTCCAGGTTACATTGCATACAACTTTGTTTTGGGTGCGTATTCATATTGGGGACCAAAGGCTGGGTACAATATCTACAATATGGTATGTTCTCACTTTATTCCGAGGGAAGTGAGGTCCCAGCTTACTAAATATGTTTTCATGACTTTACTTTCTAAGCTATTGCTCAGGAACTTGTCATGCTTAAGAAGTATGTAACTTGTGGCAATGGGCTTTTATACGTCTAACTCAACAATCTGGTCCATTTGGTAGAATAATGCAGATATGGTCTTTGGCGGCATTACTGTTGGTTGTGGATTGGCGGGAACTATTGGCGGAGGTCTCCTTCTTGACTACATAAACTCGACAATTTCAAATGCTTTTAAGGTAAAAGCAAATCATTTGACGGCTGTATCTAGGATCCGTTTCGTATTCTATAGTTTGTAAAAATTAATCTCCTTCTGATAAACTACAGCTTCTTTCATTGTCCACTTTGCTCGGAGCAGCGTTTTGCTTCGGTGCTTTCTGTTTCAAGAAAGAGATATTTTTCCTCATTTTCTTTGCCGTCGGTGAACTATTAGTCTTTGCTACGCAGGTATATTAGTTTTTATGCGTTGCTTTCTTATCCTTTTAATTCCCGTTGTATGCTATATTAGTTTTCAAAGTGGCATCGTTAATTTCTTTATAAAAAAAATAGTTTGTAAATTACAGCCTTAAAATTTAGGACTTTTGCGAATTACAACCTGAATGTTTAATTTTTGTGAATTACAACCACTAAAGTATCAAAGTCTACAATATTTAGGCCAAATCACAAAATTCCGACCACTTACCCTGAACTTGCGACCTAGGTTGCACTAAAACGGACACGGACACGACACGGGTACGGGAAAACGCCAACTTAAAAATGGCGGACACGGGGACACGAAAATGGTAATATAATAAATATATCAAATTAAAGATAATTTTACAATCTTTCATTTGACATTTGTAAATAAACACTTAAAAACCATAAAAATCACATAAAATGCAAATAAGTACCAAATAAACAACATGAGTATTTAAAATAAGTCATACAAACCAAATCAAAGAAAACCAAATAAATAGGTAAATTTCGATTTTTAGGAGTAGCAGCAGCAACGCAGCACCAAGTTCGAGTGTTCGTAATCGTTTGTGATGGAGGAGCAACCGGCGGTGGCGTGGTGCGGGAGTGCGGCAGCGACGGTGGAGGTGGAGGAAAAGTTGAGTAGAGTTTTTAGGGTTAGAGTGAAAGAGAAGGAATAGAGTGAGAGCCTGAGAGGGAAACAGTGAGTGAATATGAGAAGTTCTCAGTTCAGTTCTTGCTTTTGTTTTCAATTTAATTTTTTTTTTTTAAAAAAACTTGTCCTTCACTCTAGCCGTGTCCCTTCCGTGTCCTAGCTGTGTCCGCGTGTCCGAAAAAATATTAAAATATTGGACACTTCATTTGGCGTGTCGGACACGGATTTTCGCGTGTCCGTGTCCGACACGTGTCCGACACGGGACACGTCTGTCAGTTGGCGTGTCCGTGTATCAGAGCTTGCGACCACTAAAATGGTCGGAATCATATGATTTGGCCCGAATAATGTAGACTTTGATACCTTGGCGGCTGTAATTCACAAAAAATAAACGTTGATGCTGTAATTCGCAAAAGTTATAAACTTTAAGGTTGTAATTTGCAAATTATTCTTAAAAAAAAATTACAATGTTCAAATCATTGCACTATTCATAAATTTTGTTTCTGCTTGCAGGCCCCAGTAAATTACGTGTGTCTACACAGTGTTAAGCCTAGTTTACGACCACTTTCTATGGCCATGTCTACGGTTTCAATTCATGTGTTCGGTGATGTACCTTCTTCACCCTTAGTTGGTGTTCTTCAGGTTAATTTGCTCTTCAATACCTTACTCATGTTTCGATGTGCACTATTTTCTATCTGAGCGCTGCACATTAGACCGAGATATCTTTATAGTCACCACTATGACTTGAGTTATTGACAAGTAGAGGTGTTCATTTGGGTCATTGAGCTAATTTCGGGTTAGGTGTTTTGGTCGGTTTGAAATCGGGTTTTGTGACCATATCGTATTTTACATGATTGTAAATCATTACTGAAGTCGGGTTCGGTTACAATGTCGAGTAAATTTTAGGTCATCAGGTCTGTTTTGAACACCTCTATGACAAGCTATAACATGTTTTCCATGAGCACATCGAACTAATACCATCTTTGAAGTCCGCTAAGATTATACGTGCTACAGGATCATATCCATAATTGGAGGAAAACCGCTCTGAGTTTGACGTCTATTCTGTTTCTAGCAGCTGCAATATGGCTCATAGGTAAGATCATCGCTGCATTCATACGCTGATACTGCGTGGCTGTGCGCATAGCTTGCCATAAAATTCATTTATACGCATTTTGGTGCAGGAATCTTTTTGCACAGTCCGGATAAGTTCAATGAAGTGAACGAACATGATCATATTAGAGGAGCTAACGGACAAAACAAAGCACCGTTATTAGAGGAGGCAAGTAGTGCATAGTTCATCGGTTTAACGTAACATCTCAACGACTAGCATCCTCACCTTCCTTCGACCTGTATAGTATTTTTTTTGTGAGTAAATGATAGATAAGTGTTTTTTTTTGCCCATCTTTCTATCACCTACGATTTTTGCGGGTGATCAATTCATTTCCTTAAGTAGAAGACGATGATTGTTTCGACTTTTGCTTACCCACAAGTTTGATAATTGATGTATAGTTAACTTACTGGTAGAGAAGATTGCAACAATTTTTGTGATTCAGGGCACTGTTTTAGTGCAGTATCTAAAATAAGCTATTTAAGTGTTTTCAGCTTTTATTTTATTTTAATTTTATTTTTTATTTATTTAATTTTATTTTTATTTAAATTTTTGTGACTGGAATCTATCTCAACTTGTTGGTGCTTTATGCTTTTATTCTTTCTGGCTGTAGAAGGAAAGAATGAAAGTATTCACTGATTATGACCCTTTAGAAACATTTTTTTTTTTTCCTGCTTCCGGAGTAAGGATAATATACTGCGGGTAAGAGAGAAGGGAAAATTGGTATTTATAAGTGGTGAAAATTGAGCCCCCGCCACAAAGATGAAAGAAAATCCTTTCATCATCAGATTATCTTATTAAATTATTAAAAGCGGATAATTTTAGCCTTTAAATAAGTATTTGTGTATGTCTTAAAATTCAAATTGTTATAATACACAATTTCTAATTTAACTATATAAGTAGGTGGACTGGTGGAGGAATATCAAAGAGACGGATAATATAGCTTTTGTGATGAAATATAACTTTTAAAAATAAAAAAGTATTAATTGAAAGTTGAAATACATATTTTATATAGAAATATTTTGATTTCACTGCTGGACTTTTATCACCTGATAATTAGAAAAATCAAAAAATATATATACAATTTATTTATATAATGCTATAAATATAGTGATTAAATCTGCTTGACAAGAAAGTTATTTTCTTTTTATCTAATCAGCTAGTCTCTTGAGAGACGGTCTCTTGCAATTATTTCAAGCCCACTCTATCAATTATTAATGCCTACTTGCAATATGCTTAATACCTATGTACATTATCTCTAATGCTTATTTACCGTATCCTTAATGTCTATTTTTAATATCTTAAATGTCTACTTATAATATTTTAAAACACATATAATGGGCTGACCCAATTAAAAATAATCTCTCAAATAAACCGTTTCTTAGAAGAATTTTTGTTATCTAATAGTGATAGAGATGTAGATGTGGAAATCAAGTTGATAAAATCTTAATTAACTTATTTGAGACAAAGTTTTCATTAGATACTGCAACAAGATTTTTTATTTTGGTTGTATGAGAGTGTACATTAGGAGACGAATGCATATAATTAACTTATTTCTCTAATTGATTATTTAAAACTATAAGTAATTATTTTAAGACAGTAAGTATATATTAGGTCAGCCTAATAGAAATGATCTCACCATAAGATCATCTCATTTAAGAGTTTGTGTTTTATTTGCTACTATTGAGACAAAACAAAAGTTGAGAGTTACCGTTAAAAATTTCACAAAGATTGCTAAAAATAAGTACATTTTTTACGTTAATAAAACTTTATTAGTGAACACATAGACACATTTGGTGTTAGCAAGCTTCATGATGGGCAATATCACATAATAAGACACATATAAATGTAATAAATTCTCACATTAACCAAAAAGAACAAAAATCAATTGGATTTTATGAAATTAATCTGGGCTACCCCAGAATCTTTTGAGCAACCCAGAAATTAGACATTTTTTTAGATATGATCTGCACAATTGCAAAAGCCAAAAAGCAAGCAGAACATACTGCTTGTTATTACATGCCATTTACACCAAATAAGGCATTTGAGAAGAATGATATACTATCCTAACTCCTAGACCTTGCTGCACATGTCGATTTTCCACCAAAATTACACCCGATAAGTTAAAAGTTCGGTGTTCTTGCGATCAAAATATATTCAGTTGGTTGCTCATTGGATCTCTGTCGATGATCTGATATCAGCTCGGTTAGACTCTAAGAGCCGATAAAAAGTGTTTGAGGGTCTTGTATTACGAGTCTTTTACTACGTAGGAGGGAAGAATCTGTTGAGATTGAATGGCAGTGTGTAAAATTCCTCATTCCTGTTGTCTCCCCTAAAATTTCTAAACTTAACCCACCACGGCATTCCTCTGTCTTTCTTCGATCTTTCTACTTCTAGAGTGTTGTCGAGGAACACAGCGATGATTAAGCTTACTGTCGGGGATGATATGAAAATTGTCGTCAAAAATGCATTGAACTGCAAGACACACAAACAAGAAAACAATGATGCCCTTAGTCTCCTCAATCAAAATACTTGGTATTTGTCATTCATCATCAAAATACTTGGTATTATTTGCCTCATAGAAGCTATGGTCACGGTTAGAGGTGTTCAATGGGCCGGTCATGTCAAATTTAAATGGGCTGGGTTGGGGCGGGTTATGTCAAATTCAAATGGACTGATGCGGGTCAAAGCCCATTTAAAACCCAACCCACTTTGACCCGTTTTTTAAAAGTTCATATAATAGTTTTTTTATTCAATACTTTATGGCCCGTTGGGTCGACCCACCTATGTATATAATAATATCATACAAAATATAAAAAAAAAACGCGGTAAAATTTTTTTCGCAACCAATTCCTATAATTATCCGACATAGCCCTTTACACCAAGGCCTGTTAATGGCTCGACCCGTCATTGACCCGATAAAATGTGACCCGACCCTTGACCCTTTGGGTTGACTCGCCCCGTTAAACACCTCTAGTCACGGTCTAAAAGGGTTGTATGACGGCAAACCATGAGTTTGCAGGTAGTGAAACTCTCGACTAGGGAATGACCTGCAATTATTATCATTGATGATGTTAAATAACTGAACTTACCCAGCCTGCATTTGACCGAACCAGGCCATGTTGAGGAAGATAGTCACTGAAGAGCTGAGGAATCGATATCCCAAGAAAAAGAGAGACACCGGTAATAAAAAGATTCCTCATAGAGTTCATGTTTGTAAATTGTAGAAATGATAGTCCAACGGAAGCTGCAAACCATACAAATTAGTTAGTGTAGTAGAATCCCGCGTTTTTTTGACTCCCAGGTTACTAGGCAAGAAGGGGAGGGGGAACTAATTCTTCATGTAGGTGGTGAGAATCGAACCACTATAAGAAGGGTAAAAGAAAAAACCTTCAGCCACTAAGACAACCCATGATTCTCAGAACCCTGCGTTTTTATTGGACTAAAAAACTATGTAGTCAAAAGTTAAGCCACATACCCACAAGGCCAAACAGAACACAGTATAAAGCCGCAAAGATCGGGAAAGGTATCGATGCAAAAACAGCGCCAAATTTTCCTGCCACATAAAAATTCATTCGTTATTGAAGTACAAGCTCTCGTCCTCATAGTGCAATTATATGTACTACAGTGATTTTAGGTGATTATTTCAGACTCGGATATGGGTCCAAGAGTCCGACTTAGCTACTTTTTGAAAAAAAAATTCATAAGCTTGTTCAAAATGAAGTGTCAAAGAGTCATATCAATGTCGGGGTGTCGAGGATCAGACATGAGTACTTGAAGTGAAATGAAAAGTTTGAGTAACATCGCATATGATAGCTTCTCTTCATAGCTCCTTGACATTTTTTTCACTTTTAATGTGAGTGGGAGTGCAAGAGGAAGGGAGGGTAACACTAACCTAAAGTTGAGAAAAATATCATAAAACCGGCTGAGATTTGAACGACTCTACGACTTCCAACTCGCGTGAGCCCTAGCAATCCTACATTTTCCCTGAAATATGATGCAGCGAGTCATTGTGAAGTCATTTTGAAAGAGAAAGTATGATAAACGGTCAAGTGAATAACCGATCATAATACTTACACAGAGACTGATGATCCAACGCCTGTTCCAAACAGACCATCCAGCAAAACTCCAATGCCCTACGAGGAAGGGAAGGATAACATGTTATATAGAAGACTTCACAGACAACTAGAAGAATACAGTGCTCCTCATAAAAAGAAAAGCAAAAATGATTATCAGCATTTTCATGCTATGGTCTTAACTCGTATGATCCACGTCTATGTTACTCAGACCCCAAATTTCATCGTACAAATGTGGACACTTGCACCAACACGTTGGACCAAAAACATTTTAAATTTCCACTACTTCGATGGAATCAAAGATTTCTAGTTTTTTTGTTTCAGCTTGTAATGGATTATATTAAAATGGCTCATTAAATCATATAAACTTATTTTATGAAGTTATAGATAGGTTTACTAATGAGGGTCAATTGGAAACAACAACTTTGTTATCAATAATAAGGTTTAAGGTTGTGTTCATCCGACCCCTCCAAACCCACCTAGGTGGGGGCCACTTTATCCTTGGGTAATGAAATAGAGTAGTACATTCTAACATCTAGAATCTCATCAAATCACATTTTAAAATGCATGGTATGATCCAGAAAGACAGAATCAAGTTTATATTTCATAATGATCAATCAAATAGAAAATTACCTGCCATCCTATACCGCGACTCAAAACGTAAGCTGGAGGAGGGGTAGCAATTGCAAGCCTAGACGCTGCCTTATAAGCAGCGGTCGACTGGATACATTCCAAACAAGTAAAACAATTCGCATCATTGCAAATGCTCAAAATGAAGGTTCGGGCATGAAATAAAATGAGTTTTTTTCTTTAAACGCAATTTGCATAGTTGACGGAGAAAATTGAAGAAACACAAATTTAAGAAAAAATGTACAAGTAAACAACAGGAAAGAGAGTTTTATATAAAGTTGGTACCTCAATCATAGAAACCAAAACCGATGCCATCATAGCAACTGAATGACCAGCATCAAAAGTCGGAGGACCCCATTGCAACGGATATGGGAATTTAAACCTATTTGAAGTCGTAAGTGATAAATTTTGGATAAGTGCTTTACACGGTAAAAATACAAGCGTTCAGGAAGACAAGTTCATATGAGGACTTATAGTCTAAATCAAGTTAACATTTTGGCCCATAAGTACATATTTGTTGATACCGACTAATTAAGTTCATATAAGTTCAATATGAGCATAAATTCTTACTTCCACTGTATCTGATTACTTGCAACTAGGACTTGTCATTTAGCGAAGAAAATGATAGTTTCATGTTGCAAGTAAAAAGATGCGGAGGAAGTACAAGCTAAAAGACCGAAGCAATAAAACGCACCAAAACAAAAAGCATTAACTGAGAGCTTCGATAAGGATTTATACCACGGAGCAGTTGAAATAAGATTTGCCCTATCTGTACGACAACTGATTTGAGTTGGGTGCGGTTTATGCTTATAAGCCCCAGCTGCCGTCAAGATGATGGCATAAACCCATACAATTGCGCCACATATTATGACAGGGAATCGCTCGAAAATTGGGACATCCCTGAAAGGCCTGATATGCTTCAAATACTACGATGAACAAAATTAGAAGACTTTTTATCAACATATGGCTACAGGAAATTAATGAAATTGTACAAGAACATTATATAAGTTACTCACTTGAGACAATCCAATTATGAGAAATAGCATAGGAAGTCCGATTTCTACGCAGTTTCCAAGCTGAAATGAAATAATCGGTAAAAGAAAAGAAAATCATGATAGTTTACGTTCATACAGCATATTGTGTTCATTGATCGCAAAGAAATTGTATTTGGTACCTACCGCAGGAAATCCTCGATGAAACAACCCTAACCCAACCAAACCCACAACCGGCGTCATCCCGAGAGGACTAAAGAATCTGTAGGAGCAGCCAAATGTACACAATCAGCATGAAACGACAACAAGAAAGAGAATAGCACTAGTCAAACACAACCATGATATTAAATCCGACCAAGACCTACCGTGAAAAGAGTCCCCAAAGTTGACTGTAACCTAAAATGATTTGTATACTAGAAGAAACAATTAGAGCTCCTTGAATAGCCCTCATTGTTTGAATAAATCTCTGAAAAAGGGAAATGTTACATTTGACAAACAAAAGCACATTCTAATGTTTAATAGAAGCAATAAATTAATCAACATCAACATACAATTACACTATTGAACAAAATAACCAACACAAGAAAGACAAGTCACAAGTTTGAGCAATGTCACATGATTCACTAATCTTCTTGAGAATCACAAATCAAAAAAAAGCAAATTATGGTCGATTTTGGGTTATTTTTGCGCTATTTTGAGCGAGTCGCAATTTCAAAAAGTGAGTAAATTAGCGAATTATGTTATACTGGTTTCGAGTAGTTAGTGCATCCCATAAGAGGCTTGTATTGTCATGAGCCATTTGCTCTAGGTTTTATTTCAACTTTCAATCTCTAAAAAAATTAATTCATGCATAAGCTAAGACGCATTATTATCTTTTACACAACCAAATTGACACAATTGATAAATCGGAGAAAGATAAAGCAAAAAAGTAAGTTTCTATCTTCCACAAAGCCAAACAAAGTGAAGGGTGAACTTACATCATGACCGTCGGGAATGCTCTTCAGTGAGGAGTCATTTATAATGTATGCTATAGATATAATGTAAGCAAAGGATCCTCCTACTACAGTTGGCAGTCTTGTCCCAAATAAAGCTTGCAAAAGTGTGTTTATTCCTGCCACAAATAGGAGAGTTTGTATGACCCGTGCCTTGTCAGCCTGGTCATGTTAACAACGTATCACAATGTGCAAAAGGTGTAACAGAGTTTTAGACTAGTAGAAAGCTCGAGAGACCATTCATGCAACACGTGAATCTACAACAATGAAAACAGTCCCATCTAAGAGTTTTAGACAAGTAGAAAGCTCGAGAGACAATTCATGCAACACGTGAATCTACAACGATGAAAACAGTCCTATCTAAGATTTTCACAAAATTAAGTTTAAAACTTAATCTTAAACATGATGGCATGGTTTTGGTTTCCTTAATCATGTTGTAGATCATCTCTGTAGATTTAGACTCATCGGGCCAAGATCTTCCAAGTCATAAGTTGAAGAGCATGAGTACATCACGGGTCTTATGGCCTTTTAACTCCTACTTTTCACCCATACTTAAATTGAAATTATAACAACAACCTAAGGACTTAGGAGATAGGACTTACATCAGAACCACCCATTGCAGGAACGAGTATTGTAGGAATCATCACAGTTGTACCAAGCATCACAATGTAGTTTTGAAATGCTAGAAGGAGGGTTTCCGCTGGAAGATATTAAGTTACAATCAGATAGAATAGGCTACAAATCTACCATACATGCACTCTGAACTAAATGGAAAACATAAACGACGGAATACATAACAAAACTAGTCTTGCGAGATGGAAAATACATGTCATCACCATCATCATCATACCTAGTATATCTCACTCATAGAAAGATGGAATATAAATACCGAGAGTAAAAATGTAGATATTGGTTACTATCAGACATCTACGTGGCTATCGGAGAAAAATATGTTCTTTTTTGGGATATAACCCTTCGTAAAAGGTTTATTTCTTCAAGGTACAATGATTAATCAGAATATGGACTATTTGTTCCTTGAGAAGTTCAACCATATCAAAATTTCTATCCGAAATATCTTGAAATCTTCAGTTTTCATTCTTCTCATCTCACGATCCAGCATCTCACGATCCAGCAATTAAATAATTTATTGATACCTTAGTATTGTGTTCCTTTACAAGCACTTGAACGAATGTCAGTCCATCGTTTTACCATTCAACAAAATTAACTTCAGATATGGAGGTAACCATGATATATGAAATTCTATCAATCTACACTTATGGTCCAACTAATGACGAAAAAAGTGCTCAAAATTTCATGAATGAGCATACTAGCAATCATAGCGCAAAAATACAGTTTCGATCATAGTCGTGATATGATGATATGGCCTTATTTATGCACTATGCTCGCAATTTGCCATCTCATCCTCAAGACAAAAAAACAAACTCCCAAAGATCAATGAACACTAATTTGCTTGATCACAATAATCAATTTAAATTTCAAACTTTGATGAAAATGTTTTTACATTGTGAATCAACTATCATGGTAAGTTCAAACCAATGCAACATTTTATTAATTTACCAAGCACATTCCCTTGTATACGAAGTATAATAATTCGATTACCAACATTATTGACCAATTACAATTTCCATTTATAGAATCTATTCAACCATCCAACTATCCCAGAATAATTAATTAGGTATTTACAACTGCAAGTTTGCAATGTACCCCGATAGTTCCATCAAAATTGCTACATTTTCCATTGAAGTTTGTCTCGTACTTATCACTACATTTCTATTTTTGGCAATACTCCATGCACATTCTTCCATTCTCATTAGCACATTTAACTTAATTTTTATCTCATCCACTCATTTCTCGCATTTCCTATAAAACACACTTTTTTACCCATTCATTGGGCAAAACCAATTGTGCTCTTGCAGCCAAATTAGATTACAAACAAATAACATAAAACAAACAGGGAAAAGATGTCAAAATCTTTAAACTTGGAGTCCTTGATAATTGACAAATGTGAAACTTTGAAAAATGACAACCTGACATTAATAGAAGCAAACAGATAACAGAGAGCAAAGATGTGACATTTTACTATAATATTTTCTAAAACCTTAATATAATTTTATTTATAAGATTGATAAATATAGAAATTAAATTTCAACATTCAAGAACCTTAATTATCACATTAACTATCATTCCATTTCCTACAATATAGGACCACTTGAAACAAACACTTCAACATTAACATTCATAATCATAATAAATGTGGAAGATAAATATAAGCTACTATAACAAAAAGATTATAAATTTTCAAAAGTTTGATAAATAAACTCAAAAAAAATAAAATGAACCCTTTAATTCTTTTTAGAAACCCATTTTAAAGAAACAATCTTTTTAATGTTCTTTTATTTCAATTGTGGTGGGACATTATAAAAATGTCCAAATAAAGTGTAATAATGACAAAATTTAGGAAATTTAAAAGGTACCCATTTAAATTAAACATAATACATTGAGTTTAAGATAAAAAAAAAAGTAGTACCCCAAGGAGGATTTGAGTCTATGCAATACTCAAGGTCTTGAAGTTGTTCCATAGGAAGATGGGTAATATCTGCCATTGTTGAAAGCTTCAAAAGCTCCCCTGTTTTAGAGATAGAAAGTGTAAAAAATAACAGAAGAGAGAGAAAGAAGTGTGAAAGAGAAGAGAGAATAATTTTTGAGAATTAAAGTGGAAAGAAAAAATAAAGAGGAAAATTAACAGATAGAAAGGTGGTCGAATTTTTGAAAAAAAAAAAGAAAATGAAAAAGTTAGAGAGAGAAAGAAGGAAAACTTATTCTTTGGATTTTGGTTGTTCTTTCTGCGCGAAGTTCAGTGATAAACTCAAAACCAGCTTTTCTGTTGGGATTTTTTTCCCATTTCTTATTTGTCGCCACCAATTTTATTTTATCGCCACCCCTTGAATGAAATTACGACTTTACCCCTGAAATTTAAAAAATTACGAAAATGCCACTAAGCTTATAACTTATATAAAAACACTTCAAATCCACTCAATAACACTTTCATCACTTCCATAAAATCAAATTCTTCACATAAAATTAAGCGGAGCTAAAACTTTGGAATCGAAATCGTCAACAAAAATTCGAGGTAAGTTTTTTTTAAATCAATCGAAGGAAAAAAAAAATATTGGATTCGGCCCAGTCGCACAAAACGTGCGACTGTACAGTCGCACGTTTTGTGCGACTGGGCCGAATCCAATATATATATATTTTTTTATTTATTTTTTTAATTTTTGAAAGAGTTTGTTGTTAGTTAATGTTATTTAGTAAATGTTGTAATAATATGTATTATGATAATGTTGTTGTAAGAAGTAGTTATTGATTTACGTATTCGAAAAAGAAAAAAAAAAAATAATTGAAACCGGTCGCACGAACCGGTCGCACAAAATGTGCGACTGTACAGTCGCACATTTTGTGCGACCGGTTCGTGCGACCGGTTTCCATTATTTTTTTTTTTATTGTAATGAATTTGTTTAGTGTAATTAATTTATTAAATTTGAGTTGTTTAAATATTTATGAATATAATAATTGTTTAATTATTTGTAAATGTGAAATATTTTACGTGTTGCTTGTTTTTAATTTATTTGATTTTAAGTAATTTAAAATGTTGTCTTAATTTAAATTATGAAAATTCTAGTAAATGGCTGGAAATCAAGGTAAAGGAAAAGGGTTTTTTAGAGGTTTATTAAGCGGCAATAGATCTAGGCCTACTTTACTGAGAGGTGATCCCCATGAGAGGGGGGTTACGGGATCTGCAAGGCGAGCAAGGTAAGAACAAGCGGCCATACATAGTCAGGCCCAACGTTCAAGTACCCTAGAGCAAGTGCGTAGTCGCTTTGAGCGCCAAAGTAGCCTACATAGTCATACGGTCGGCTCAGGTGACGATGATATTGATTACGACGAGTCTCTTAGTCGGGAAGAGTCTCTTGGTCAGGATGAGTCTGCATGTCATCCTATTGATTGGACGATCGTAAGAGGCCATGCTGTTAAGTTCAAGAGTAGAGGGCAGGGCTCGAGTGGCACTTCTGATCAGGCAGGAGTAAGCCAGGCTGAGGATGCGGCTCCACGGGGGAGGAGGCGATCGCAGTCCGCGGACACGGACTGGTTAATCACATCAGCCCAGCCCGGGGGCCCTGTTGATACTACTTTAATACCCAGCTACGGTGGGCACGTAGCAAAGGCTATATTTGAGGGATCGGAGCGCACCCCTCCGATTTTGGAATGTCGTGCTCGGAAGAAAACGTTGGATTCAATCATTAGACTTCAGGACATGTCTGATGAATTGTACAGAGTGTTACCTGGTACTCCCCTTGGTCGGCTGCCGTATATAATGCACCAGCACATCGACAGTGCTCTCATCACGGCATTTGTGGAAAGGTGGCAGCCTGACACCAACACCTTCCACATGCCGTGGGGGGAGATGACCATAATGTTGCACGACGTGCAACGCATCTTGGGAATTGGCATTGACGGTTCACTTCCCGTGCAACCGTCTGATAATGAATGGCAGCTTGGCCTGGCCGGCCTTTTTGGTATGCCATTGTCGGAGCTGCGTGCGAAGGGGCACTTCACAAGCGGCAGCATTAATGTTGGTGCACTGTTGCAGCTATGCCACCGTTCTCAATCTATGGATACTCAACGTACCGCCTACTACATGGCTATAGTAGGTTCCACGTTGCTCGTGGATAAGACTAGAGTCGGGATGCGTCCTCACCCTGTTGTTACTGTTATCGCTGATCAGGCTGATATTTCTTGGGGTGCAGTGACGCTTGCTCACATGTATCGCCAACTGGGTATGGCGACAAGGACTGGGTGCAAGACTATTGCTGGTTGCCTGACACTGTTGCAGACATGGATTTACGAGTACTTCCCAGCCTTCCGCCCCCATCCGCGTCAAGCTGACATGCCGAACAAGACAAGGGCAGAGATGTGGTCCCCGCCGAAGCCAATCCGCGAGCTGAGCAGACTGATAGACTGTAGGAGCATACTGGATGCCATGACAGAGGCACAGGTTTTGTACATGACTTCAAACTTAATTGTTTAACTTGTCAAGGGCAGAGATGTTATGTTGATTATGTATTATATTCATTGTGAGCAGGTGGAGTGGACTCCGTACTTGACTTATGATAGGTCTTTATTGAACGAGCACCCACGTACCTCGTATATCGGTGGTATCACCTGTTTCGATATCGTGGAGGTCTATTTGCCTGAGAGGACAGTGAGGCAGCTCGGTTTTGCACAGGAGATTCCCCCGGCTCCGCTGAGACCTACCCAAGCTCTGCGACCAGCACAGGGCTCCTACTCAGTTACATTCGCTTCTTCCTGTATGTTTACGGAGATGTGGAGTAGGTTCCCTTACTGTGCCCGCGTAGTGGAGCAGGCACAGCGTCGCGCATCGGTTCCATCAGAGGCTGCCCCGGATTACGTGGACTGGTTTAGAGTGTCTTCCCACTGTTTTCTCATCCCAGGTGAAGGACCTGCTGCTGCGTTTGGTGCTGCTGATAACAGAGTCGAATATGTTAGTGTTCCTAATTATGTATTTTATTTTTATGTTTCATAACATGTATTGACTTTGCAATTGTCTGGTTTTACAGTTTGCTGCTGAATTTCCAACTCGACTTGCACCATTGCTCAGGATGCCAGCTATTGCTCAAATGACGCCTCGGGAAAGAGATGCTGCTGATATGTATTTAGAGGATCTTAGAGAGTTGTTTTCCGAATGGCAAGAGTGTAGAGGGCGCAGCCCCTAATAGACATTTACCTGTTTTGTAATGCATGAACAATTGTTGTATTTAATCTTTATGTATGAACAACTTTTTAATCGTTTGAACAATTGAATTATATATAAACACTATGGAGAATCTAAATTCACCGCGTCTCCGGCGGTGTTATTATGCTGTTGTCGTTGTATGTTGCACATTCTACTCCAAAGTGATATCCTATTACGATATTGTCTTTCTAAATCTGCACATGAATTGTTAGCTGCTCTCCAATTTTGTTGGACTGGCGGCAGTGGAGATGAATCATCGTTCATTAAAAGCTGAACATAATGATTCCCGTTTACCCAAAGAATATGTATAAGTTTATTTACGCCATGCATTCCCCCTGTTCTTCTTAAAGGAAGCACTAAACAATTGTACATTGGATGACCATCCGCAGAGCCATAATACGCAATTGCTATGTTTAAAAATGTTGCTGCAGAATACAGTGTTGTCGCTTCCAACCAGTGATCGTACGGAGCAGGTCCTTTATTGTGGGCACCAACTCTGAATATAGCTTCCTCCACCGAATCTGCTGATAAATATAAGCGTGCATATTGTTCTCTATGCGTTTCCATTTCCAAACTCATTGCACGTCGTAACAGAGGCCATGCTTCCTCACCCCCTAACTCTGTGGCGGCAATAGCTCTAAATCCACAATTACCGTCACCTATAACATCAATCCAATCAAACAGATATGGCGGAAGAATAAATGGAATGTGATCTGGCCACGGAAAAAGTGAAAAATCACGACCTGCTGCACCATCTGAAAAAATAACAATATATCATTACGCCAATATTGATATAAAACATATAAGATTAAATGAAAAGAAATAAGAGTACCTGATAAGTTGAAACTGAAGTTAATTCCAACTGACGATTGATGCGACCGGCTGCTTGATCTACCACTGGATCTCCCGCGTGATGATGATCTTGATCCGCGACCCCTTGAGGACGATCTACTGTACTCAAACGCACTTTTGTTTCTCCTCAAGGTTCTGCTTGTCATTGGTCTTCCTTTCCTCGGTGGACTTGCTTCGGGCTCAGGTATGTCGTCACCATCGGGGTGCAGCTCATGTTCAAGTACCTGAGAGACGCGTCGTAGTACTGAGGGGTCGGATTTGTGCGTGCGCCCTTTTAAACAGCGTATCGAATGAGCTATTACCGCTACCCAAGTAGTACTTGAAGGAAGAGTGTTGACTTTCAACTCTACTGGTAGTCTGGTTACCCAAGTGCAAACAATCATTCGTCCACACACGCACAAATTTCTCTTTGTGAGGAATCCATGTTCTTGCCAAATATTGCACGACTCTCCGGTTCCTAGTCGACCAAGTGGACACAATCCCTTCCCATCTGTTTTCAAAATCGGCGATCGTCATACTGTTAACCAAGGGGTTCCATTTTGTTTGCCTGAATAACTGGCCCTGTTGATTTTTCTTGCTGCCACACAATTTATCGACCATGTTCTCCACGTCATTGCCAATATGCCATACGCATAATAGATGTCGTACATCTGCATTAAACATAAATTTAAAATTAATTCAGAAATATATAATACATAGATCGACGATAATTAATAATTAAAACATGTTTACCTGGAAAGACAGCATGAATAGCTGCAGACAAACCCTCATCCCGATCCATTACGATTACATCCGGCGTCTGCACTGTCCCGTAAATATCCCTCAACCTCTCCAACACCCAAGAATAAGACACAGCCGCCTCATCTCGCATCAAACATAATGCAACCAAGAAATTATGATTCGTTGGCATCATTCCAATGATTTCGCAAAGGGGCCACTTTTGCTTATTCGTTTTGTACGTTGTGTCTATCAACACAACATGGGGCCACGAACGTAGCATCTGGATAGAAGTTGGATTCGCAATCAATAATCTAGTCAACTGATCCTCACTATCCAAGTCCCTCCAAACTACATAATTATGCTCCGTGGCCATATACAGACAGTGTTGAAGAGGAGTCCTACCATCCATCTCTTCTCTCCTCATTGACTGTCTCTCATTGTAAATTTGATTCATACTAGCATAAAAACGAGGAAAATTTCTTCTAATTGAAGACATTATAAATGCTGGTTGCATGCCAGTTGCACTTAGATCTCGTATGTGCTGCCTGATATCCACAGTCATCCTATTTACTCTTATTTGACCATCTATGTACATGAAGAACGGGTGGTTATGTATTCCTTTTTCACCAGGAAACACTCTAACCGTCCAAGGTCTTTCCTTTGGGTTACGACTAGTTCCTAAAATCATAAATTTACACCCACATCCCCTACTTTTGGAACCTGGTCTGGGAGCATTGTCTAAGTTATGCAAATCAACACTTCTTTTATCGTAACGGTGACATCTTAAGTACAGACTCACTCTAGAACGCCCTTCTTTTTTTTTATATGAAGCACGTGTAAATTGAAATCCAATTGTTAGTGCTATCTCATTAGCCCAAGTATGTAAATCATCTACAGAATCAAATTCTCTATCGGTAACAAATCTATCAGAATAATCTATATTATCTCCTAAATTTTCAAAGTCCTGCAAATAATAATTATAGTAACATTATCATAATATATCAAAATAATAATAACTTAAAAAATAATTATTTCTACAAAATAATTATAATAAAATACCATTATTATAGCACAACAATAGATTAAAATAAAATAATTTAATTAAACAAAATAAATTTTATAATTCGAAGTTAAAAAAAAAATAAATAAATAGAAGTCGCACAAAACGTGCGACGCACAGTCGCACGTTTTGTGCGACTTCTATTTTTTTTTTTATTCAAATACAAAAAAAAAAAATAAAAAATTATGAAGCAGTCGCACAAGCCAGTCGCACAAAACGTGCGACTCCCAGTCGCACGTTTTGTGCGACTGTTTTGTGCGACTACGTTCCTATTTTTTTTTTTTTTTGCAAAAAACGAACCGATTAATTACTTACCGGATCGTTATCATGCACGTCTTGGTATGCCATTGATGTTCGATCTAGAGTTCTAGCTTGTTTAACTTTACGTATTGTTTTTAGAGAATTTTTAGAGAGAAGGTATCGTGTTTGAATTCGAATATACTACCATAAAGCCTCTGAAAATTCAATATATATATAATTCCGATAATAATGTTATTAAGCGATAACAATGTTATTAAGTGCCATTTACATTTCTTAAACATTTTTTAACTTAAGTGGCATTTTTGTAATTTTTTTTAATGTAGGGGTAATATGGTAATTTTGTTAGAAGGGGGGTGGCGATAAAATGAAAAAGGTGGCGACAAATAATAATTCCCATTTTTTTTTGAAGTTTTGGTTTCGAGACTTATTAAAATTTGTCACCTCTTTTCATTTTATCGTCACCTCTTTTTTATGAAATTATAAATTTACCCCTGATTTTTAAAAAATTACAACTTTACCACCCCTTACAAATTTCTTATTTATAATAATAATAATAATAATAATAATAATATCAATAACAACAATAATAATAATAATTAACTTTTTTATATTCTTCAAAAAGAATATAAATAAAATTAATAATAATAACAGTACTAATAATAATAATAATAATAATAATAATAATAATAATAATAATAATAATAATAATAAAATTAAAAATAATAATAATTATTCAAAAAGAAACGAAAAATAAAATAAAATAAAATAAAAATAAATCACCCAGATCTGGGTGATCTGGGTGATTCATTTTTAATTTTTTTCTGAAAAATTTATTTTAATTTCATTTATATTATTATTATTATTATTATTATTAATATTATTATATTATTGTTGTTGTTATTATTATTATTATTATTATTATTATTATTATTATTATTATTATTATTATTATTATTATTATTATTATTATTATTGTTGTTGTTGTTGTTGTTGTTATTATTATTGTTATTATTATTATTATTATTATTATTATTATTATTATTATTATTATTCAATTTTTATATTTATTTTTTTTAAATAATAATAATAATAATAATAATAATAATAATAATATTATTATTATTATTATTATTATTATTATTATTATTATTATTATTATTAACTTTTTTATATTCTTCTTTAAATTTAATTTTTTTAAAATGATAATTGTGTTATCAAGTGCGATTGGCTCGCGGTTTTTCCTGCAACTGTCTTCTTTTTTTTTTATTTGAATTTCGAATTATAAATAATATATTATTATATTATTATATTATTAATAATATAATAATTAGTTTAATTTTATATTAATATATTATTATATTATGATAATGTTATTATAATAAATAGTTTTGAATTTAAATAATTTATTTGAATGTTTAATTATTTTTTAATATAATAATAATATATTAATTAAAATTTAGTTATTAATTAATAATTTATATATAAAAAAATAATAATAACAATCACAATAATTATAATAATAATAATAATAATAATAATAATAATAATAACAATAAAAATAATAATAATAATAATAATAATAATAATAATAATAATAATAATAACAATAATAATATAAATAAAATTAATAATAATTTTTTTTTAAAAAAAATCCAGTTGCAGAAAAAACCGCGAGCCAACCGGGGTTCAGTTGTAGAAAAAACAGCGACTGGACCATTGTTCAGTTGCACGAAATTGTGCGACTAAACCTTGGTCCAGCCGCGGTTTTTTCCGCGACTGAACCCCGGTTGGCTTAAGGTTTTTTGTGCGACTAGGTTTTTTTTTAAAATATTATTATTAATTTTATTTATATTATTATTGTTATTATTATTATTATTATTATTGTTGTTGTTGTTGTTGTTGTTGTTGTTGTTATTATTATTATTATTATTATTATTATTATTATTGTGATTGTTATTATTATTATTATCATTATTATCATCATTATTATTATTATTATTATTATTATTATTATTATAAATAAGAAATTTTAAGGGGATGGCAAAGTTGTAAATTTTTTAAATTTAGGGGCAAATTCGTAATTTCATTTGGAGGGGGCCGGGTGGCGATAAAATAAAAAGGGTGGCGAAGTTTAAGGATTGGGTTCCTTTTTGATTTTATAATAAAATTTATTTTTAAATATATTATTTTTATTTTGAGACTTTTTGTAATTTTCGATATTCTTAAATTTTTATCTTCTTATGGTAAAAAAAAGATCATCACTAATTCAGTATCTTGATGGTAAAAAAACCATCATTCTTTTTTTTCATCTTCAATAAATTTTTAAAATAAAGTTACTAAAAGATATGTGGGAACCATAAATATTATTAAAATAATTATATGAAGATGGACAATATTCATTTCATCCAAAATTTATGATATAAATAGAAAAAATTCCATAAAAAAAACAAAAGAGAGAGTATATAGTAATCCATTATTCATTATTGAAACAAAACATGCATAATTGTCCCTTTATTTTAAAATTTTTATATTGATTATGGTCCCCAAATGTTTTTTGCTAACTTTAAAAAAATATTTTTTTTGATAGTTGCGGTTCTTATATTTTTACTAATAATGTTTTTTTAATATTTTTTTCTATTATTTATGGTCCCTATTTTAATGTCCTCGTTAAATTTATTATTCAATATAACAATATATCCACCATCTAATGTATCTATTTTTTTAATTTCGTGAACATTTCTTGAACAAATTAAAGGAGTGTATTATAAATAGTAGTATTATAGTATCACAAATTCTCCTTCAGACAATATCTCAAAGAGACAACCCAACATTTTGGGTCAACCTTATATTAAAAAAAACATTGGAAAAAAAAATTAAAAGATACAATATAGAATAAAATGCACCTTATTATTCATCAGAAATTCTCTAAAGAGACGACTTCTTTGAGAGATGGGTGACTTTAGGTTAGCCCAAAACTTTTTTATTTGAAAAAAAATTTTGGTAACTGTACAAAATATATGTTGAGAATGGGTTGACTAGAGTTAAAAACGAAAATATGATTAATTTTTAAAGTTTCTACAACGACGTTTCACCTATAATTTTCTTCATTTGCAGTTAAGTAGCAGGCATTTGGACTGGCTTTATCAAGTATTTTTGCATCTACACATTTGAATAAGTTATAGTTTTTAAATATTGAAGTAGGTGTTGTAACCTAATTGATAGGTATATTTATAATAGTTGAGTAAACTTATCATAGTAGGTGTTTTTATATTAGTAAGTTTTTTTCATATTGAAGTACGTGTTTGTTTATATGAAAGTTGACATTATAAATAGTTGAAGCTGGTAGGCATCTAAAATTGTTATAGTAGTTGTTTTTGCTTATAAAAGTAGATGGATTTGCATACTAAAGTATGTGTGTTTATATACTAAAGTAGACATTAAATATAGTTATAGTAGACACATGAACTACTTATAGTAGTCAATTGAACTAGATTTAGTAGGTGTTTTTGCGTATTAGTTATAGCACGTGGTTAATACTACTCCCTCCTATTTTTCCTATTAGTCCCATTTCCAAATAGGGTTAAGTCACCCTATTAGTCTCATTTTTATTTATAGTATGTATTTTTTACCTTAATACCCTTACTCACATTACTTTATTAGCTAGTCTCTTGAGAGACCGTCTCTTTGAGAGGTGTATCTCAAGCCAAGCCCATTAAAGATTAATGTCTACGTATCGTATTTTTAATGCCTACTTACATTATCCTTAATTTTTACTTACAGTATCCTTAACGCATGCTTTCAATATCTTAAATGTCTACTTACATCTTTCTTAATGCCTACTTATAATATTTTTAAAAATATATCATGGGTCGGCCAATTAGAGATGGCCTCTCAAAAAGACCGTCTCTCACAAGAATTTGTGTTACCTTATTACAATTAATTTAAGAGAAATTACACATGGTAGCATCGAACTTTATATGAAATGTTAGTAGTAGCACTTTTGTAAAATTTTTCCACATGGTAGCATCCAATTTATGCCTTATCTAACAGCCGTAGCATTTTCCGTTAAATTCTTATTAATTTTTTTTAATTCACCATTTTGACGTTTCTACCCTTATTAAGTGTTGTTTGTTGTCTTTAAACTTTGCTCTAAACCATTTTTATGCTCTCAAATGTTTAATTCATCATTTTGACGTTTAATTCACTATTTAATTCATTTAACGCTCTCAAATGTTTAGGGCAAATTATAAAGACAAAAACCAACACTTAATAACGGTAGAAACGTCAAAATGGTGAATTAAACGTCAAAATGGTGCAGTTCGATAAGGCATAAATTAGATGCTACCATATGGAAATATCTTAGAAAAGTTCTACCACTGGCGTTTCATGAAAGTTCGATACTGCCATGTAGAATTTTCCTTAATTTAATGAAGAACCATTAATAATTTACTTATTACCCTTTCTCTCTCATTTTTTAAGTGGTTCCATTTGACCCACCTAAAATCAATTTGGTAGTATTAGGGAATTACTTCTTGAGTTTATAAAATAGTATAACCTCTTCTCTTTGTATGATGTGGGACAACTTACATATGTGTAGGAATGCTAATAGATGATTGAATGCAACAAGAGGGGGGGGGGGGGGGGGGGGGTGAATTGTTGTGTTGTAGATTTAAGATTTTTGCCTCTAATTTTTGCGGAATTATAATAAGTATAGAACAAAAACTTAAACTTAAAAACGAAAAGAATAATAAAAGGAGACAAGGATTTTTACGTGGAAACCTTCTTGGCCTAATAAGAAGGAAAAACCACGACCCCCCGGGATTTCAAAATTCTCACTATGTTTAGGCAATTAGTTACAATTACACAAAACAATGTTTGCTTCACTTGAAGCTTCTCAATTCTCTAAATGCTTTACTCAAAGCTTCTCTACTTAGGCCCACTTCTCTTCTCTTCTCTTCTCTCCTTCTCTTTCTCTTCTCACGTTTCTATTCTCTATTCCCTTAGACTTCCCATAAGTCTAATTACAACAAAACACTCAATTACCCTTTACAAGGCCATTTCTCTTCTCTATTCCCTTGGACTTCCCACAAGTCTAATTACAACAAATCACACATCAACCCTTACAAGGCCATTTCTCAAGAGGATAAGAATTAAAATAATTACTTAAGAAAAATATAATAAATTAATTGGCATTGGAAAACTGAAAATATTTTTCTTAAGATGATCTCCCTTTAATGGACACTCTTGCATCCTAAAAGGATTGATTTTTGATTCGAGCAAAGTCCCTTCTATTTATAGAGGGAACAGCCAGCAGTTACCATAAGCATAACGTCCACTATCTCACACATACCTCCACTACCCCCACGTTCTCAAAACAAAAGGTGGTGGAATTATGAAAGTGTCCGGCTGTTATTTGCTCAAGGAAAAATCAGTTTCCTTAATGCTAAAAATAGCATAGGAGTTTAAAACATAAGATCCTAAAAAATAGGAGATCTAAATCTAATCAAGAAAAAGTCTTGGGCTATTTTTAGAAAACCTAAAAATAGATTTGCCAATTAACTTACTAATTAATTTAAGCAATTAAATTAATTCTAAACCATTACATCAACTTAAAAACAGAAAATAATTAATTCGCAATTTTTCAGTCGATGCTATTCTTCAGACCTGCTACGTAGGAACAGTGTACTGTCTCTAGCTTCAACTTCAGTCAGAATGTTCATTTTAGGAACAGTAGACTGTACGTCTACTTTGAACATTATACCACTTATCTAACATCTTGGACATATTAAGACATGTACATCTTCCACGAACCAAGTCATAGGCTTCATCAACGATTCAAACTAAATCGGATATATACCTACAAAACAATCTCTAAAAATATGTTTGTTTATTTAAAAGTGAAGTCATCATCAAAACCTTGAGAGGCCAACAATATGGATAATAATAGAAATTTTAATACTTCTATACATGTGAGTGTCCTTAGAATTTTAACCCAATAGAAAGGTTGTTACAAACCTTATTGGGAATTATCATCAATTTAAGGCCCATTAACTAGTAGTGAGATTAAATACCCAGTCATTGATGTCTAACAATAAATCGGGTTCTGATACCATGTTAAATTTAGAAAACTGATCTAGGTAACCCAAACAAGTAGAAGAGCTAATTTACATATAAATCAAAGGAGGTTCATTACTAAATCCAATTGATAGTAATAGGAGTTACTCCTCAAATTTAAATGTAGCATACTCTCTTCTCTTTCTCCGATTTGAACCATCATAAGATAAAAAATGTCATTCACATTTCAATCTTAATTAGAAATCTCACTACTATGTTTTACTTTTTTATTTATCCCATTTAATTCTCTATCCTTCATACATACGTATTAAACTGTTTTATTTTGTTCATAAAATATATAAAAATGAAAACTAATTAGTATAAATTTTAATCACCATTAATAATGATAATTATAATATCAACAAATGACAATAGTAAATTAACAATAATTATATTAAAAACAATGATAACCTGTCTGTCCCTTGTTTTAACAAGTCTAAATACTTTCTCCGTTCTGAAATACTTGCTACATAACGGTTTTTGACGCTATTCATAGTTTAAGCTTATTTTATATATGCGACTAATGTATGAGGATAAACATTGCTAAGAGGGATTTTGTTTGAATCGTCTAATCGCATACTTTCATAATATTAATTTTTTATAGTTTTTAGATGTGTATATTTCAATATATAAATAATCAAAATAATACATTAAATTACGTAAAAGGTCAAATGTAGCAAATATAGTAGAACAGAGGAAGTATAACCCAAAAAAGGCAAGTTGAAGGGAATTTTTTTTTGTTATTAACTAGATGATTCCTGTGCGATGCACGTTTTTTTTTATTTTGATGTAAAAAACAAATAAATTGAATAAGTCTGGTATAATATTACATTAATTTAACTTATTTCTTAATACACATTTTATTACATTTATGAAAAATAGAATTCAAACTTTTTTTATAGTTATCATTATAATAATGAAAAGCACGGGGCCATTGTAAATTATCTATATAATATAATTAGAATTTTAGTGAATTTTTTTAAAGCATATTTAAAAATAATATAATTAATTTGTAAATGAATGAATTTTTTTTTAAAATAAATATATCAAAGATAATAATTTATGCATCTTTATTACATACCACTATTTATGGAGTACATTGTTTTTCAAATTTTAGTAGTATATGTTATAGTCCCAACTAAAGTTTTTAATGATGATCAAATTAATCATCTTTAATAATCCTTAACATTTAAGATTTTTATAGTCATCCTTATTTGATGACATCATCTTTGCTTAAAGGAGAGAAAAAATCTCATGAAAAGATGACAACTCATTAATTTTGGAGTTGCTTATATTAGCTGAATTTTGTTTTAGTATATTGTATAAATAATAGATTGATATGAAGTAGTACATAAAATGGGTCCACAAGGAGGTAGGGAAGTCAGGATAAGACGACTAGTAGTATTTTCAAAAGGATCAAGAACTCAAACTTGAAAAAATATTCAATTAGGTTATTAGATCATCGACCTATTTTGTACACCTCTACTGCCAATATGTAATACTACCCGAAAACATCAAAAACTAATGCTATGAAGTTCCTAGTTCATCTGTTACATTATACTTGTTATATTTTATTTTTATGCAATTTAATGTGTCATTTTAATATATATATATATATATATATATATATATATATATATATATATATATATGTATATATATATATATATGTATATATATATATATATATATGTATATATATATATATATATGTATATATATATATGTGTATATATATATATATATATGTATATATATATATATATGTATATATATATATATGTGTATATATATATATATATATATATATATATATATATATATATATATATATATATATATATATATATATGTATGTATATATATATATATATGTATATATATATATATGTATATATATATATATATATATATATATATATATATATATATATATATATGTATATATATATATATATATATGTATATATATATATATATATGTATATATATATATATATATATATATATATGTATATATATATATATATATATATATATATATGTATATATATATATATATATATATATATATATATATATATCTATGTATATATATATATATATATATATATATATATATATATGTATATATATATATATATATATGTATATATATATATATATATATATATGTATATATATATATATATATATATATATATATATATATATATATATATATGTATGTATATATATATATATATATATATATATGTATGTATATATATGTATATATATATATATATATATATATATATATATATATATATATATATATATATATATATATATATATATATATATATATATATATATATATATATATATATGTATGTATATATATGTATGTATATATATATATATATATATGTATATATATATATATATATATGTATATATATATATATATATATATATATATATATATATATATATATATATATATATATATATATATATATATATATATATATATATATATTAGGCATGGCCACGGGGCGGGTTACCCGGAACCGAACCGGTCCCGAACCGCTTGGAACCGGATCCGGAACCGGAACCGTTTGCGACAGGTTCCGAACCGCGAAACCGTGAAACCGCCTGAAAAAAAGTTGCCGGAACCGTGAAACCGCCGGAAAAAACCGTCGTGAACCGGGTAAAAAACCCGCGGTTTGGAACCGGAACCGGTCCGGGAGAACTGGTCCAACGGTTCCATGGAACCGGTTCTGGAATCGGAACCGGTCCGGTTGAACCGGCTCAACGGTTCCGTGGAACCGGAACCGGGACCGGTCCGGTTGAACCGGCCCACCGGTTCCATGGAACAGGTTCGCAAAAAGTTACCGTTTATGACCGTTGAACTAGCCGTTGCATTTTTCATTATAAATACTCATCAATTTCAATCATTTTCATTCACAACTCATCTCTTCTCCTACTCTCTCTACTTACTCTCTCTACTTAATTCTTTAATTACGCAATTATTCTCTTAATTAAATAATTAGTCTTTTAATTATTTCTTAATTTAGTTAGTTACATAATTAATTAATTATTTATTTCTTAATTCTATATTTCTATTATTACTTCAATATTATCAATCATGTCTTCATTTTTGAAAAAAGCCACAAAAAAAGTTACTAAAGTGGCAAAATCATTGGGAGGTTCCAGTTCGTCCAAAAGAAAGGCCACTTCTACTCCGTCGGTATCAACAACACCTTCCATTAGTAATTATAATTATGAACATAATTATCCGGAAGGGTACGACCCGGAGTTACATAATTATGCAGAAGAAATGGAAAGAGAAATACACATTGATGAAGAAGAAGAACAAGAAGAGGAACCAACGACCCCAATTGGGATAAATATATCTCGACAGTCATCAACAAGATCACATGAAGAACAAGGAGAACAACAACAACAAAGACAAGCTCGTGGTAAACGAGTCAATTTCCAAACTATCGGTTAGTTTTATAATTTTATTCTTCAAATTAATTAAACTTTAAATTATTTATTTATTTAATTATAGTTTTATAATTTTAAGTTATTTATTTAGATGAAGATGAACCAGTAAGACAACCTTTTCCGGCAATGCCACCTCCTAGTGGTAGAGCTGTTTCACATGTGTGGTCGTATTTCACAAAAGAACCAACCGAGAATCCAGATATTTTCTTATGCACTTGTCAAATTTGTGAAAGTCAAGGAGTAAAGCCCTTAGTTTCATACAGTTTCGCCAGAGGTAAATACTTTTTAAGTTTTTTATACATACTGACATACATAATACATTGATACATTATATATTCATATTTTATAAACATTTATTTATTGTGTTTTGTGAATACGTGTTAGGTGGTGGTACGGGATCTTTTAACAAACATTTGGCAAAGAAGCATGGAATCACAAAAGAAACTCATGCAGCAAGCGGGAGCGGGACCACAAGTGGAAGCCGACAGACACAATGGGACATTCCCATCACAGGTATGTCTTTTAGATACAATCGTAATGACATGATTGATGAATTTTCTAGGTATGTAATTTGTGATGAATTGCCTTTTAACCACGGTGAAAGTAGGGCATACGAGCGTCTCAATAGAAAAACTTTGCAACCACAATATAGAGCAATCCCTAGGAGCACTCTTAAAAGACGCACAATTAAATTATACGAATCAATGCGCTATGAATTAGTTGAAATGTTTAAATCGTTTAATGGTAGGGTTAGCATAACAACTGACATTTGGTCTGCTCCCCCACATTTAGAATCTTATATGTGTGTAACAGCACACTGGATAGATCGAAATTGGATTATGCAAAAAAGAATAATTGCTTTTGAGACAATGCCAGAAAGACATACCGGTGAAAACATAAAATATAGATTAGTAGAGATATGTAGAGAATGGAACTTATTAGATAAAATATTTTGTTGTTCAACTGATAATGCAACCGCGAACATTAAATGTATAGAACTTTTGTTTAACGAACCTGTTTTTAGTTTAATCCTTGGGGGTAGCTTATTACACATACGTTGTTGTGCGCATATAATTAACTTATCTTGCCAAGCAGGCATAAAACAATTAAGTGATTTATTAGAACCAATTAGGGATACAGTGAAATGGCTTAGGATCGGAAAGATAAAAAGACGATATAAACAATTATGTGACCAATACCAACTTAAAAAAGTGTATTGGTCATTAGATACTCCTACACGTTGGGGCTCAACCAACGATTTATTAAGAAAGGCGATTGCTTATCGCCCAGTAATAACACAACTATATAGTGAGTGTACAGATAGTTTCATAGCTGATGACACTTGGGAATTAGCTATAGGTGTACATAACATATTAGAAGCGTATGACCACGCGACTAAGATTTTTTCTTATGTTTATGAACCGAACGTTCACTTAGTAATAAGTGAATGTATTACTATTTTTTATCATCTCCTTAAATATACACATGAAGATACTAACCCAAAATTGAGGCCGATTCTTGCAGATATGATGGAAAAATGGCAAGCATATTTTACCAATTTTCCTTATATTTATGGAATCGCAACCATTTTGGACCCACGTTTTAAAACTGAGGTCCTTACTAAAGTAATAGGATTTTATTACCAATCGTTAGATCGCCCGTCTACTGATGTACATAATTATGTAGGAACATGTAAAAAATATTTAGCAGAACTCTATGATTTTTACACTAGTGTATATAACCCGAAACGCGATATGTCTAGGCGTGCTAGCGTTTCGGCACGTCCCTCTTACTATAATTCGGTAATAGCTAACATAATGACTCAAGATGATAGTTTTGTAGGATCATCTTCTTCTTCCTCAACCTCATATTTAGAACTAGATAGTTATCTTAAACACCACTTTGAAATAGACCAAAGTATCTATGATATTTTGGAGTGGTGGAAAGAAAAATCTGTTAAATTTCCCATTTTATCGAGAATTGCAAAGGATATCCTTGCAATTCCCGCGTCAACAATTGCGTCGGAGTCTGCTTTTAGTGCAGGTAGAAGAGTTTTGGACGAAAAGCGATCTCGTCTTGCTCCACATAGTATTCAAATATGTGTTTGCAAGAAAGATTGGGATCAAGCGGAGATTCGAACACAAGGACTAAGGAATGATGATGATCAAGACGACGATGATGATCCATGGATGATGATGGATACATCTGCATCATCGTCAGGAGGAGAGTCAGCGAAAGCCTCTAATCAACCACATGATGATGACGAAGACGAATAGGATCAATCCGACAAACGACAACGATAAATCAACATTCAACAACTATAAATAAAAGGTATGACAAAGAACTACGTGGGCTTTGATTCCTTCGGGATACGTAGGCAGCTTAGTATTCATTTGGGTACTAGGTTCAAGTCCATTTTCTCCCTCTTTTTTTATTAATCATCTTTATCGACATTATCATTGATTCGTTTCTTATTAATTTATTTTTTTCATTCTTTTTAGTAAATATTTCAATAACGATGACAACTTGACATGCAATGCATTTCGCTAATAATCAAGTAATCATCAAAGGTACGTCCGCGATATTATAGTATTTTTTTATTATATAAATATTTAAAGAAAAAATAAAAATGGAACCGATGGTCCGACCCGCCCGTCCCGTGAGTTGGAACCGCCTCATGAACCGCCAAGGAACCGTTTGGAACCGCCCGGATCCGGAACCGTTCGCGACAGGTTCCAAATGGAACCGGAACCGAATGGAACCGGAACGGAACCGGACCAACTCGGACCGTGGCCATGCCTAATATATATATATATATATATATATATAAATATAAATATATATATATATATATATATATATATATATATATATATATATATATATATATATATATATATATATATATATATATATGTGTGTGTGTGTGTGTGTGTGTGTGTGTGTCTATATATATATATATATATATATATATATATATATGTATACATATATATGTATATATATATATATGTATATATATATATATATATATATATATATGTATACATATATATATATATATATATATATATATATATATATATATATATATATATGCATAAAAAATTTAAAAAAATAATATTAGAAAGTATACGATTAGATAATTCAAATAAGATCTCATTTGACTATTTCTTTCTTACATATTAACCCAATAACCATAATGTATCAAGTATTTCAAAATAGACTACGTACTATATACTCCTCTCATAAAATTTATCTTATTTTTTTGTCACTTATATTTTTTCTTTAATTTTCATACACATATTTAATTTATTTTTTTATTATATCGATGCATTGTTGCTAGTTATATCTCCATAAATACTTTCTCTGTTACATTGAATTTGAAGCATTTTTCATTTTGGTCCGTCTCATTTAATTTGTATCATTTTTATTTTTAGACAATAGCTTACCACTTTTTCTAATCTCATCTATACGTTTTAACTCTCTTTAAATTTCATTTACACAATTCATTCTCTATTTTTATTTATTAGCACTTTCCTTAAAATCTACCTTTTTCTCTTTGATGCAATTCCGTGTGGATACATGAATATAATACTTAAATTTTGGCGGCAAATTTGATATGAGAGGGATTAATCCATGTAGTATCTGATGATCTCATTTCATGACCGATATGATATCAAATTGTTGTACCATTTGACTGTTACACAGATCTTTGAATCCTCAGCATAAAACATATCACATCAAATCTATCTTATCATGTTCAACATCTTTGAATTTCTCTAATAAAAAATGGTACACTCATTTTAAATCAGTTGAAACATTAAAATTTTACACTATTTATTTATTCATCTGATTAATTTATATTTAGTTTTTAGTTTAAAATAAAAGTTAAAATATAATTAAGTAATATTTTGTTAGATTTGTCTCAATGGAAAGATTATTAATATTTATTTATATATATTTTTATTATACATAATTCAATATATTAATGGTCGAATTAATACATTAAAGTACGCGAAAAGTAAAAAATTGCAAGTAATTTGACACGGATGAGTTATTATGAGACTCCCTCTGGAATCTTTCGTTTCTTAAAATTGTTCACATAAGAAATGTTCATGTGAATTAAGAAAAATTAAATCTTTTAGATGGTAAATATATGTTTTATTGAGTAATAAATTAAATGGAGGAAAAAAAAAAGAGAACATAAATATAAAAAGATATAAAATTAAAGTTAATGGAAGAAATATGGAGACCATAACTGACCACAGCTGTAGAAAAAATATTTAAATAAAGTTAGTGAAAAACATGTGTGAATCATAAACAATATAAAAATGTTAAATGAAGTTAGTGAAAAATAAGTAGGGACCATAAATATTTATAAAATATTAAAAAGAGGATGAATAAGGTAATTATGTCCAAAATTTGGATATAAATAAAAAAATTCTTTAGGGAAACAACAATTAAACAACTTCAAAGACAAATGAAAACAACTTTAAGGAACAAAGAGGATATAAAAAATATATTATATTCATTCTTAAATACTTGCAATTGATAGTTTTTTTCCTTGGAAAAATTACTTAGAATAATCCAATTTATTCATGATTTTACTACAATAATCTCACCTATTGATTAACCATTAATAATCCCAACTTTGAGGAATATTTTCCTAGAGTAAATTCGGTAACCGGATGACTTGCTATATCAAGTTTTATTTTTTTACAAAGATAAATTAAAATAACATGTCGAAAAAAAGTTTAAAAAATGTTTTAAATTTTTTTATCATTTTTTTATTATTTATAATTTTTTATGTAAATTTTCAAAATTTTTCTCTAATTTAAATTAATTTTCAGTTTATTATTTTGGCAAATTACCTACTACAACAGGTCATCGGGTTACCCAAATTTACTCTGAGGCAAATACTCCTTAAAGTTGGGATTATTCGTGGTTAATCAATATGTAGAATTATTGTAGGAAAATTATAAAAAGTTTGGATTATTATAGATAATTTTTCCTTTTTTCTTTCTTCGTTATTACGAATTTGTTGTTTTTTTTAATCAAACCTAGATCTTTTTAAAATTTGAATATTTTGGAATTGGGTAATTCATTTTGCACACCCTTAATTAGAGGTGTTTATTCGGGTGATCGGGTCAGTTTCGAACAGGTGTCATTCGGTTCGGTTGTATTTTAGTTCGTTTGTTTTTCGGATCCGTGTTACGACGGGTCATACTCGGGTCAGGTCAGTTAGTCACAGTTCGGTTGAAAATCGGTTGTTTGATCTATTGGGTTAGCATCGGTTCGGTGTCGGTTGAATTTCGAGTCGAGTGTCAATCGTTTCAAGTTGTCATCGACTAATAATTGATTCAATTTTGCATGGTACAGATTGGGTTCGGGTATTTTTCAAGTAGAATTCAGCTACGAATTACTAATTTTTATCGATCGAGTCAATATCAGATTAAGTTGTTGGTTAGTTTTTAATTGATGATAAGATTTCCTTTACTTAAAGCAAAATAGTTCAAAGGCAAATCAGTTAGTGATTATTAGGTTGTTATTTTTACTTGTTTGACTATGAATTAAAATTAAAGTTCTATCAATTTTTATCTAATTTGATTAAAAGTAGTTAAATAAAAATTGACCATTGATTTTTAACTCGAAATATATGAAACCACATATTCATGAAATTTAATTTATTAAATTGTCTATCAGTTTATTAGATTAACTAATAAGAGGATTGAATATGTCCGTTAACAGTTATATGTCAGTTACAAAAATCGATCGCAGCTCGGGTTAAATTTTCTCATTTTCAGTTGTCAACCGTCGCTTTAGGTACAATTTCAATTCGAATAATATCGGTTTGATATGCCTAAAAAAGAAACACATTACGATTCGTTTCAGATCGAATTTTCTCACCGCTCAATTATCACCTTTTTTTTACTCATTCTTTGCAGTGTCATGGTCGAACAAAAGATACTACATGTTTTGCTTTCTTTGTGTTTTTAAGCTTGTTACGTGGTTTTTTTCGAGTTTATCTACTCATTTAGAACTATATTATAAAAACTAAAATGAATTTATTTTACGGTCCGTTTTGTACGAGATCATTTCACTAGACGATTTTAAAATAAAAAGTCAATAAGTTAAAAACTTATATTATTATACTATTTAACCTAAATATAAGACATGTCACACGGTGAAACCATTACATACAAGAATTTGTATTTATTTTATATTTTCACATCTATTAAATCATCTTACCTCTAATGTTATTCACAAATTTCTTCTGCTATCATTGTCGGTTATTCATAAAGACATAGATACAAATTTCCTCTGCTAAACGAACTTTTCTAGTCAGCGTTTACAAGGTATTGATCATATAAAATTGAGGTATTTTGGAAAAATGAAAATAAAATAAATCTTTTTTATACAAAATTTTCAAAATAAGTTTCCGGAAATTTTAATTCTAAAAAATAAGCGTCTTTGTGTTCGAGTCTAAAGTCAGGGTTTGTTCGTTATTATTAACAACGAGCAAGAGAAAAAAATTTACCACCTACTATGTTCACTGTTATTAACAGTAAATAAAATAATGTCATAACATTTAAAAGGACAAAAAATCAAATAGCATGTTCGTTGTTATTAATAGCGAACAAACATTGTTTTGTTTTGTTTTTTTTTGTTCTTTCTAACATTATGACATTATGTTCCTTTTGTTTGTTGTTAGTAACAACGAAAAAACCCATTAGGCTCGGACACAAAAACGCATTTTTTTAAAATTAAAATTTCCCAAAACTTATTTTGGTAGTTAATTACAAAAAGTTTATTTCTCTCAACTTTTCGCTAATTTTGATTACCTTTTAATACATCATATCAAAAATAAAGATTATTATTCATAAGTAATATGCATTAATAGAAATTATTTTTTTTTTAGTGTTCAACATAGCACAAAATTATAGTACTATTATGAATATATAAATGATATATTTGATGGATATACGCAGATCCACTATAGTGGCCGTGAAATCATAGTTGCCGAAGTATTAGACAAGATGTGTACTAATAATATATAGATGTAACATCACAATAATTCATAAGAATATTTTTCAAATCTATGCACATATGAGGACAAATATTATCTCCCAATTTTCATTATGTTTTAGAATATTATTTGTTAGTAATGTTATTGACCATTTTATTTTAGATTGCAAGTCTAACTCTAATTTTAGATGGTGTACATGATCATTTAGATGATCAAAAGAATGACAAATTAAATATGTCATCATGTTTATTAACACTATTATGTATCAACAATCATAAAAATACAATAAAAAAAACTAGAAAATTTCACCTGTCAGTCTCATATAATTCCGCTAGGTAGAAGAATTTTATTGGTTGATATTGATTTACGTGGTAAATAGAATCATCATTTCAAAAATTAACTTAACTGAGTAATTTACCATTTTTATAACTGAATAAACAAATAATTTTGGCTAAGATTAACTAAACATCAAGAAGTCAAATATGAATAACATTTCATATACCTTTTCTGCAGCAAAAAAAGTATATTGCATATCCAATAATAAGTAATTATTCGAAAATATTAGCTTCCATGTTCTTATTTAGTTAAGTTTTCTATACTGTGTTATACTTTTGCACTTAAATTTTGCATTTTCAGCAAGATTTTATTATACAACTCTACAAATTAAAAAGGTGATTTACATCTCCAATATAAATAGTATTTATACACCATAAAAAAGTTATTTACATAGCCACAAATTCTGTTTTTGAGTGGGATATTAAATTGATGATGATAATGTAAAATTGAATCAATGTTCACATTTAATGGTCTATTATAAAATCGTTATAATAATATTATATCATTTATTATATTTTAATAAAAAAGTTTGAATTTAATAACGATAATATAGTTACATTTTTATTTAAAAGTCAGATTCTAATATATGTTAATATTAAGAAATCCGTACATTAAAGAGTTTTTATACTAGTATTTTTCTATTTTTGTTGTCTTGAAAGATGTCTTGCTGCCGTGGTTGTGAGATTGCAAGTGATAATGGTGTGTACGAGGTCAAGAGAGATTGTGCCGTAAATCCATGCTGAGAGCCATTGTCGCTTCTACATTATGCCATTCATCTTGATCAACGAGTACTGTTGAAGGGCAACAACATATTTGCTAACAGTCATTTAAGGTTCTCCCACTAGCTCTCCTCTACTAAAATTGTATCGTAATTATTCCCTTTTTTATTCGCAGTCTTGTCATTCTAGAGCCACCGTCCAATGCTTTAGCCTCTCATCGACTTCTTCATAAGTTTTGGCTACGAGCAAAATATTATCAGCGAATAACATGCATCAAGAAACACTTTCACGAATATGTTTGGATAACTCATTAAATATTACAGAAAATAAGAAAGGATTCCTGGTGCAAACCCAATTCTATCGGAAAAAGCTCGATTGTCCCTACAAATGACTGAATGATAGTCACTGCTCCATCGTTAGGGATGATGACAATTCAGTCCGAATCCACCCTTGATTCGAGGATTTTTAATCCGATTCAAATCTGAGAAAAATTATATCCGACTTTTTCTCCTCCTATGGGTAGGGCTGAGTGAAATTATCTAATGATTCGAAAGTTCGATGATTTAATCCGATATTCGATTTGAAATTATAAAATTCAAAAATTCGAATATAGAATAAAAATTCAGATATCAAATATTTGATTATCAGATATCAAATATTTGATATTTTATCAAATATTTGATATTCAGATATCCGAATATCATACATTTTTTGAATAGTCAGATATCGGATATCGATATTATTTTAGATAATGGAATATCGGATATCGGATATCCACATATTATAACTAAATTCAAATATTTGATATTAATAAGAACAAAATAATATTTAAAAAAAAAAATCATTTTGATTAAATTCGAATGTCGGCTATTAGATATTTCAGATATCCAATTAGAAATTTTCAACTTATCCTCATTGATATCGAATGTCAGATATTTTGGATATATGTTTCGAATATCCAAATCGGATCGAATCGGATTTCGAATATCAAATATGTAAGTTTTCAGATATCGGATATCCAAAGTGACCGTGTATTTCAAATCAGATATTAGATGATGCTCACTCCTACATGCGGGTGAAGTTGATGAGTTCTTACTTATTGGATCTAGCAACTAGTTTTTCATTCAAGGTTTGCCTACTTAAATTTTAAGAAGGGTAATTGCTTACTTCTTTCGTTTTTTAGTTGCATCCAAACACTTTTTTATAGTATAATATATTTATTATTATATTGTTTTATCTAAAATTAAAAATAATAAAAAATAATAAAAAATTAAATATTATAAAAATATGTAATAAAATGAATAAAACAAGATACTACATGATTATATTTTTTTCTCGTATAATAGCCGCAGTACGTCTCATACTAGAGTAATGAACAATATAAAAGTTGGTTTGGCTACAAGTGTAAAGATGGTGGAAGTATTTCGATGTTCCAAAAGCAAAAACAATTTCTTTTAACTGAATACTTCAAATTCTTTTAATTAAATACTTCAAAGTTTAAGGACACTTCAAATTATAAACCTAAGCAAAAAAAAAAAAAGCCTCTTTTTAATAAAAAAATTCAAAAAGTAAGCGCTGAATCAAAATATTTTCCATTTAAAAGTATTTTTTAACTGAGCCTGAGGAATGATATTATTCACTGTTACTAACAGCGGACAATTATCAAATCGAGTCAAAAAGTAAATCTAATAATTGTCCGTTGTTACTAATAACGAGTGATTATTGTCTGACTTTTTGATCAGCTTAATAATCACCCGTTGTTGATAACACCGGATAATTATTAAATTGACTTTTTGACGAAGTTTACTAATCGTCCGCTGTTAGTTTTAGCAAATACCGTCATTTCTCATGCTCGAATGGAAAGACACTTATCTTAGAAAATAAAATTATCTCAAACTCAATTTGTAAGTTTTGTTAGAAAAAGCTTTTTTTGTTCGAAGTTTCAGGAAAAAAAGTTTTTGAACAAATTTGGCCAGAGTTCAAATAAATGAAGCAAAACAAAGCCCATCCCAAATTTACAAAGTATTCAATAGGGTTTCACAAATTATTGTGAGAGGCGGTCTCTTTGAAAGATCATCTCTAATTGGACCAATCCATTATATATTTTTTTATAATATTATAAGTAGATATTAAGATAAATGTAAGTAGAAATTTAAGATATTATAAGTAGGCATTAAGGATAAGGTAAATAGGCATTAAGAATAAGGTAAATAGGCATTAAGAATACGATAAGTAGACTTTAAGCTTTAATGAGCTGGGTTTGAGAGACGTTTCTCAAAAAGACGGTCTCTCAAGAGACTTGTATAAAATAAAGTAGTATTTTAATATATTTGTAATTTAGGAAAGTAGTATAACTTGTTATTTTTGTTTCCTTTATTAGCTGAGTAGCTCGTGTATAAATATCAGTGTAATTCATCATTATTATTTAATATAAATTAAGTATTCAAAACCCAAACCCTAATCTCAATGTTAATTTCCGCATTTTGATTTTATTCAAGACTAGCTAATACACTTTTCAATTCCCACATTTTGTAGCACAAATTTTGCAAACAATCACTCTTCCAGATAAGTTATGTCACAAGCCATAGGTCATGGAGTCAGCAGTCTAACATTTCTATTGCCAGTAACATGTAAAGCAAAGTCAAGAACAAGCTCCAAGGGAAAGTTCAAACCTGTAAAGATTGTGGATAGAGAAGAGGCTAAGCTGCAGAAAGATGGTGGGTTTGGAGATAAGAAGAAGGACCCATTGTGGCAGTGTATTCAAGGATGTGGGGCCTGCTGTAAGCTTGAAAAGGGTCCCACTTTTGCAACCCCTGAAGAGATTTTTGATAATCCTTCTGATATTGAGGTTATAATCTTCTCAATTATGAATTGATTGTTTATATTTGCATATTTATATGAATTGTTTGCTTATATGGATATGATTACAGGAATTGTTTCTAATTGATAGAAAAAGTGTGTCACTTTGCAGAAATAATCTTTATGTTGAATGAATTTTGATTGGATTTGAGAGATTGTATTTTTTTAGAGTGCTTATATTGACTAGAATGTGATAGATTTGGTCTTGTACACAAAATCCACCCATGACTGCACATAAATCCGACGAGGTACTGCCCATAAACCCGACGAAGTTTCATTCTAAAACCAACACATTCGGAGGAGTTATTTTACCATGAATGATCCAAATCCTGAGGTTTTGGGGGTTGAATTTGGTGGTATGATTTGATGGAGGGAAAACTTACTCTATATTTTGCAGGAAATGGATGAAAAGTAAACTTGAACATTTTCATTGAGGGGGATTGGAGAAAAGTATTCTCTTTTCATCATAATTGGATTAAAAGGAACTATGGCAATAAGGTTTGGTCAATTATGCATCCTAGCAAAGTTATATTTGAAAAATTAGAATTGAAATTAATTTATTGGGGCATATGAGGTCATTTTAAAACTTATGTGCTTGGATTTTGAGTATCATCTCTCAAACTAATTGAGTAGGTATAACATGTTACAGATGAATATTCCACGTAGTTGAGTGAATTACAACACAATACAAAAATCCTTAATCTCAACATATTGGGTCGGCAACCTGAACCTAGCTAATCAAATTGAGAGATCTTTGGCCATGTAGTTGAGTGAATTCCATTACCATCTACCTGCATGGGTTTTGGGGTCGAATATACGCAACTTTATCCTTTTAGAGATAACAAAGAAGTTATTTTCGATAAAACCTTGACAAGAAATATCATCTGCAATTTACATATATAAAAAGTGCACTTGATTTCATGAGCCATGTTGTAAAATGGTGAATGAATTGAGTTTGAATGGTGGGTGCGGCCTAAAATTGGATTTCTTATCATGACTTATGCTTCTTAGGTGTAATATAAACTCATTTTCAAGTTACTTTGAGGCCAGCTTGTCCTCATCTTGCTATTTAAAGAATCATTACCAAAAACTTTGAATGTACTTCATTTCAGTTAGAAGTGTTGAGGATCCTACAAGGATACTTGTGATGAAACAAAAAATACGAGAAACTAATGAGAAAATATATAACAGATGAGCTTATCAATTTGACAATCTAATATATTTAGCGGAAAATTTGTAAATAATACTCTCAGCTATTTCTCATTGATTTAAAATATCCCCTAACTATTATTTAAGTTTGTATACCCCATTTATTGGGATACTTTCTACATTGTTTTCAATCGGCTTTTTTGGTGGTATTTTGAGTCAATGAGCAATAGTTGGGTATACAAAGTTAAGTATCTCAACACTTGGTATATACAGATTATTATTTACAAATTTTCATATATTTAGCCATATAGTTAACCATGTTGGAATAATTTTAGCTTATTTGATTCTAGTTTTGCCTTATGGATTATTGCAGCTTTACAAAAGTTTGGTAGGTGCAGATGGATGGTGCATAAACTTTGATAAGAGCACTAGGACATGCTCTATATATGATGGTGAAACTCTATTCACTCATATTTCTCTTATGTTCATGTGACTTTAAAGTTTGGCTTTGAATCAAACCTTCAAGCTTACAGAAGAAATTAAATCTGCAGATCGGCCATATTTCTGTCGCGCTGAGCCAGATGTTTTCCAGAATTTGTATGGAATCAATAAGAGAAAATTCAACAAGGAGGCTTGCAGGTATCAGTTGATTGAGGGGCTCTCTTCGATTGCGACCTCCTCCTGATGAGGGTATTGGTCTGTCTTTTTTTCATCCTCCCCAGATTCAGCTTTGTGCGGGACTCATTCGGATGATGATGATAATGACTGACGGTTATTTTTGCAGTTTTTGTAAAAATACAATAAAAGCAATCTATGGTGTTGATTCGGAAGAGTTAGATAAGTTCAACAAGGCTATCAGAAGCTGAGGCGCGTATGCTGGCTTGAGCGATGTTGTATGTCTAATGACAAGGTGAGTCTTCTCCTATGGATGAGTATGCACAAGTAAAATTAGTTACCACATACGGTTTTTTTTGTTTCTGATTATAATGGACTACACTAAAAGGACTCATTAAACCGTATTTACATCTTATATATGTAAAGTTGCTGATGCAGTTTGTTACTAAAGATCGAGTAGCTATAATCTTTGTTATCATTAGACAATGCAATCATGCAGCCACTCCAAACCCGTCAAAGTTGTAGCTACTCAATAGCATTGGAACAATGAAATGTTGTATAAGAAAAATCACCGGAAATACTCACTTTCGATTGTCTAATTTTAAAGTCCGAACACTCAATTTGAATGACTTGCAGGAACAAAGGCAATTTCACGACTGTCAAAGTGTACAAACGATGAGTATAACTGTATAAGGAAAGTCGAGTTTGTATGAGTGGAGCTTGCTCTTTACCGGTATAAACCCAGATTTTCTGCTAGAGAAAGATCTTAGTAAATAACAGTTATTTGTGAAGTTAACAAATCATCCTTTTGTGGTAAGATTTTATAGAGTGAGAGTTTTGTTATTTTAATTTATTTTTTAATTTTGTTTATTTTATTATTAATTTTTTTTGTCTTTTTATGGTAATTTACAAATCACGGTGATTTTATTAAGAATTTTTGACTTATGAAATTAAAAATCAAGTATCTTTAGCTTAACCAGATCATTGTAAAAAGATCCCCTTAGTGTAATTAAAGCATTGTTTTTCCGATTAGTCTTCTGAAAGGCTCTCTCTGAAAGACGTTTCTCAAATTCGACCCATTAAAACTTAATTAAATTAAAAAATAATAATGGGCTGACTAATTTAGGAATGGTCTCTTAAATAGATTATCTCTCACAAGAATTTGTATTGTTTTTTTGGGTCTGAAGATGTACTGAAGTGATACAATATAAATTATATTTTTTGATACTATAATAAAAGTTGTTTACTAGATTAACATCGAAGAAAATATTGTATTGTTGATGTTTTAACTAAACTTGTTTCTCCATCATACTTTGATAGTCATATTTGATCTTGAGGATTGAGTATGAAAATTTATGTGTTTAGGTTGTTTAATTTATGTTTACAATTGTAAAGTCACTAAAAATCCTTTAGCCTTATATCATATTTATTATTTGAAGTTAATTATCTAATTTAGATATAGTATTAAATAAAAAATGTTCAAATAATTTATACATTTTTCTCGAGTCTTTTGTAATTTGTTTAAGACTAGTATTTCTTTATTACCATCATAATTTTGATTTGACTTTGGTAATATCAAACACTCTGCGGGAAAAGGAGGTTATAAAGGCAGTTTTTAGGCTAGTTACGATTTGAGTGGGAGTCAATGGTTTTAAAGGAAATATGAGTAAGTTCTTCTCCTAAGATAGGATTAGCCTTTAGATCACTTGATGAGTTAGAATTGTAAAGCATATAGCTATGCTCAAATGATTATAGAGTTAATAATTGTTTTACCAAAACTTGGCTAAGACCGTCTCAAATTGAGACCAAGAGTGGGCCGACCCAATTTGCATGTTTAACAACATCACACGTTTTCCCTTGTTTTTTCCATTTTCAGGGCATTTTTTAATTTTGACCTTAAAAATATCAATTTCAACTAAAGTAATACTTAAACATATCAATTAAAGTAAAAAATTTCAATTTGAACCTATAAGTGATCAATTTTGACGTTAAACTGACCAATTTCTACCTAAATATGATTTTGTTTCACAATTTTAGAACGAAGTTACATAAATTGGTATTATTCTATCATTCTAGTATGAATTTTAAACAACAAATGAATAGTCAATAAAACTATCAATAATAGTGTTAAAACTATTAACATATTAAATTTGAACTAAATGCTATCCAATGTATCTATACAATTTGAATACTTATTTTTAATACGATATTTAAAGATTAGAAGTTCAAAATTGAGTTAGATTAGATCATTGTCAAATTATATGTCATAATTTAACTATTAACATATTCAATTTGAACTAAAACCTATACAATATCTTTATACACTTTGAAATACTTATTTTGAAAACGATAATTGAAGCTTATACGTTCAAAATTTAGTTAGATCATAAAACATCAATCGTCAATTTATGTATCATAATTTAACTATTAACATATTCAATTTGAACTATTTACAAATATATTTAAACGTGTTGAGGAAAGACTAATATCACTATTATTGATCGATGATTAAAGAGTACAAGTAGTCTTATGTTGCATTAGAACCATCATGTTGCATTGAATAAAAGTACTTGTATTGTACAATGTTTTAACACTATTATTGATAGTGTTATTGACCATTCATTTGTTGTTTAAAATTCATCCATAGAATGATAAAATAATACCATTTTATTAACTTCGTTCTCAAATTGTGAAACAAAACCATATTTAGGTAGAAATTGATCAGTTTAACGTCAAAATTGATCACAAATAGGTCAAAATTGAAATTCTTTATGTTAATTGATCTGTTTTAAGTTTACTCTAAGTTGAAATTGATACCCTTTAAGGTCAAAATTGATGCCTTTAAGATTAAAATTGAAAAATGCCTAGAAAATGAAAAAACAAAACGAGAGAAAGCATGTAAGGTTGATACACGCGCAAATCAAATTGATTTGCTTATTTGAACTTCCAAATCAAATAATAAAATTTAGAGAACATTATGTGTAACAACAGTTGTTGACGTGATGTCAAATTCTAAGATTAAGTAACTAAAGAAATTTTTTAAATTGCCACATTGCCTATAAACAAACGGGAGATTGAAGAAACTGTGTCATAAGACATTTCAGACGATTACTAAATATAACTAATAGAATATTATGGGGATAATAACCGTGGTACTTTAGCTTATAAATATTTATTTGCTATAGTATAAATATTATAATTAGACCAATAAGATTAGATAATAACTAAAGTTGATCAAGGTTGTTGGAGGGCGGGTGCCATCCCTAATGGATAGGGTAGGGTGGCTGGCAGTCTTGGCAGCAGCAATTAGAAGCAACAAATGTAATTGGACCTCAAATGATATTTAAAAAGATCGCAAAAGCTGCTTCCGCCCTTCTCACTCGACCCGAGCGGAGCCCGCTCGACTAGTCGAGCCACCATCAGAAACTTCAAAAATTGGACAGAATGTGAAAATGAGCTCCGCTCGGCCCGAGCCATCTCGCTCGACCCGTTGAGCGGATGTCCTATACTCTTGAATTGAATCCTGCTAATGATCAGAAGCTACTGGAAGTTTGAATGCACTTTGCTCGACCTGTCGAGCGACCTTTAGGAATGTGATACTCAGCTTCTGATCTCAAGTACATGCTCTTGGACTTCTCGAGCTACCTTGGCTCGAGCTCATTCTTGTCGAGTGGGTCTACTTTGACTTCTTTTGGCTTGTTCTTATGGCTTGGCTCATGATGTTTCACTTCTTTGGGCCCTCGGCATTTAGGTGAGCAATGTATGCAACAAAAGGGACTAGTTTGTGCTCGGTGTTGATGATTAGATCCTGAAATGAAATAAAAC
>NC_080048.1:33071253-33093753 GCF_026212465.1 Amaranthus tricolor | reverse complement strand
CTTGACAGACTTCGAAGGAGTTTGTCAAACTCACTCCCTACACAAGAAAAAGTTAGGTAATAACAAATAGAGAGATAAAGATAAATATCTTAATGAAATAGAATAGATATAAAAAAATGGCTTATCATTACATGATGAAAAGCCAAAGAAAAACTGAACAACGGGATTAGAGTCTTACTAGAAAGAGTGTTGTATGTATGAACATATGACTCCATATTAATAGGCACATTAATTGCGTGATCACAATGCTCATTCACAAACAAGTCATGCTTACATGGCATAAAAACAAGAGACTCATTAATATAAGGTAAGCAAGGTGCCTCAACAATAGGCTCACAATGAGAGGGCATATGGCTACAAAGCTCATCATTTATGCCATCAAATGATGTTTCCAAAAGAGGCTTATCTATAGAGAAGCAAGATTGGTTAAGGGCCTGCCTTAACTGCATACAAAATTCCTTAAAATCTTCATTTTCATAAATCAAATCATCTTCATCAGACTCCTCGAAGGGTGGATAGTGACAAGGGTAAGAAAAAGGTAAAGCGGAGGACCTGTTAAGGTAACTAGGATCCGCATTTTTTATACTAAACTCACTAACCAAGTCATAACTTTCATATGAATTTTTCCCAATATAGTCATCCTTCGGTGCTAAACATGAAGGACTAGCATCCAAATGGTCAAGAAAGGTTGTATTATTCATATCGAGAGAAGGGAGAGTATGAGCCACTTCTTTTTCATAGGTTTCCTTGGCCAACCATTCAAAAAATTCCCAAGCTATTTCTATTGGTTGGTCTAGGAACTCAAAGTTATACATGATCTCGACTTGATCCCTAATCTCATTATTTAAACCATCATACATCATTTTGCATATATTCCATATTTCAAGGTCATGGTCATGTTGAAGGGAGTCACCAAGCCTCCAATAGTACCTCCAAAAAGCTTCATGCTTAAATTGACTAAACAACAAGCTAGCCATAAGAGTCACACAAAGAACCAATTAACTAAGAAAAACCATCAATACAAGATCGTCACTCCCCAGCAACGGCGCCAAGAACTTGATCGGGACTTTACGTCCTTCAATAGTAATACTGCAAGTGCACGACCTAGCTTAGTACGGCTGCAAGTACGGGTCGAATCCACAAGGAGTGGGGGTTAATTCAATAGTTTCTCATTCGATTAGTGTGTTCAGAAACGTATAATAAGATGTTTTGAGATAGAAATAATTAAAGCAAGCAATTAAAAGTGCTTATAAAAGTTAATGAGGATTCAATGAACTAAAGCAAGGATAAAATGATCAATAAGCAAAGAGGCATAGGTTAACCTTTCTCACCAAAGTAGTGTTTACTAAACTTTAACCCTAAGGTCATAGATGTTTTGTTATGGGGAAGAACATATCATAAGTACTAATGTTCTCTATCGAGCAACAAAAGCTTCCTAAAACATACTCAACTACCTATTCTCATGGAGCTAAGCATAATTTAAGACATGAATCACACATTCAACATTTCCAATCAAAGCATCTACCTATTCTCATGAAGATGTCTTAACTTTTAAGCATAGATTATCGTTAAAAATCGAATTTCGCCCTCAATTCAACAATACTACAACATGATAGCAAAATCCATCTTAAACCATAAATAACACAACCAAGCCAAAGGTAAAGAAAGCAATTCAAACTACATACATGGTGATAATGCCTAGCCTAAGCCAAAACAAGCTACTCACTCATACTCATATTGAAATTGTAGATTGCAAACAAGCCAAGAACCATAGATGAATAAATTAAACTAGAGTATCCTAAAGAGATGAGTGCAATACAAGTTGAAGAACTACAAGCGTGAATATATGAAACTAAAGACAAACAATCAAAGATAACTAAGTGACATGAATTGAAAAGAATATAAGCAAAGATAGAAGTTACTCTTTTAGGTTCAATCTAAGGATGAACAAGATGATTTGATGATTCAAAGTAATACCCTCCAAAAGCTTCAATAATATAATACATCAATGGTTGAAGGATTCAAGATTCAAAATATTACAATAAAGGATGAAGTTAAGATTGTAATTGGAAATTGAAAGTACTTAATTTAATTGAAAGGGAAATTATGCTAAACACTAATTCTTAATTGAAATGACAGCGAAGTTATGAAGAATACATAGAAATTACTCAAAATAATGGGTGAAATCTCAGATGCCTAGCTCCATCTTCCTCTTCTCTATTTATAGACTTCAAAAACATGTATGTGTGGGGGGGGGGGGGGGGGGGGGGGGGGGGGGGAGGCTGCCACCCGTAGGTTGTTGGAGGGGGGGTGTCATCCCTAATGGATAAGGTAGGGTAGGGTGGCTGGCAGTCTTGGTAGCAGCAATTAGAAGCAATTGGACCTCGAATGATATTTAAAAAGATCGCAAAAGCTGCTGCCGCCCTTCTCACTCGACCTGAGCGGAGCCCGCTTGACTAGTCGAGCCACCATCAGGTTCAACATCAGAAACTTCAAAAATTGGACAGAATGTGAAAATGAGCTCCTGTACTTTTGAATTGAATCTTGCTAATGATCAGAAGCTACTAGAAGTTTGAATGCACTTCGCTCGACCCGAGCCAACTTGCTCGACCTATCGAGCGACCTTCAGGAATGTGATACTCAGCTTTTGATCTCAAGTACATGCTCTTGGACTTCTCGAGCTACCTTGGCTCAAGCTCATTCTTGTCGAGTGGGTCTACTTTGACTTCTTTTAGCTTGTTCTTATGGCTTGGCTCATGATGTTTCACTTCTTTGAGCCCTCGGCGTTTAGGCGAGCAATGTATGCAACAAAAGGGGCTGAATTGTGCTTGGTGTTGATGATTAGATCCTGAAATGAAATAAAACACCAGAGGAATAAAACAAGCGTGAAATTCAATAAACCAATGCAAAAACATATAGTTTCCTCACGCTAATCAAGCCACTTATAGCGGTAAAAATAAAGATAAAATGTAGCTAACATATTTTATGCTGCTTGTAATTTTTGATGGGGACAGGAGGACAACTAACGCACATCCGGTAAAGATGATTGTTAGCTGTGTTGTCAGCCCAAGGGGACCAAGGAAGAGACTTTTAATATTTCCCATGTGGAGCAATACCCAACGTCTTCCAAGAAACCATATCACCTGCCTGATCTGGAAAAATAAAAGAAAAGAAGTATAAGAAAAAAAATCAAAAGAATCTGGCAATAAGAAAAAGTCAATATCATACTAGGAGTTAGGCAGGAAGACATTCCAACTAGGGACAAACAGATGTCCTGCTGGAATATGGCAGCATGGGGAATCCACCCAGAGGGCAGATTCTTATCTTTTGGTTTAACAAAATATAAAAAGGCATGTTTTTCTCTTCGAGAAACATGCAAAACTTCATCCAGACCCAAAGTCTCTCTGGCATTGAATTCACAAGTCCTGATGAAGGATATTATCTTCCTGGTAGCTTGAGGAAGAAGTTGGTTGAGAGAAAGATTGAAATGGCATAAAATTTGAGAGAAGAAAGGGTGAAGAGGGAAATGTAAACTGAAAGAAAAATGGTATATACATACAGGGATGGAAATGTCTTCTTCATTGGTTTCAAAGACAATGTATTCGTGGGCCATCATCCCTTCTTCACCGATCCTACACCAATATCCCTTTTCTTGTGGGATATGGCAATCCTCTAATACAAATTGGGCCCTACCCTCTACCATCAGGTTAAAGGTTTGTGATGTAAACCCGATAGTTAATAACCTAGTTATTGTATCAGAAGAACCCTCCAAATCAAAAGGTGTGAAGTGGATAGCTTCAAGACCCTCCAAAGATGGAGGAATGATTGCATCTGTCCATCGAAGATGTTGCCAGCCATTTGGTTTTATACTCCAGTCAGTTGGAGGCTCATGAGGAAGTACTTCTGGCTGCATAGAGAGGGAAAATTTAAGAACAAGTGCATTAGTGAGTTCTTTGTTGAAGTCAAAAGTCAATTCACAAAGAGAAGTTTTTGAGGAAACCATTGTTGAAAATAATGCGAGAGTAAGATGAAAAAGACTAGGGTTTGCAGAGAATTGATTAGAGAATGATTGTAACACCCCGATATTTTCCCGATATATTATTTTTATTATTATTATTCTTTTAGAAAAAAAATATATATTTCTTTTATTATTTATTTTGTTAGTAGGTTAAATCATGAGAATCCAACTTTTAAGGCAAATAAAATCATTTTAAGTCCAAATCTTTTCCTAATCTATCTTTAATTTCAAAAAAAAAAAAAAAATAAATAAAAAAAAAAAAAAAAAAGGGAAATGGCAAAGGTTGGCCGGCCATATGGGAATATTTGGGAGGATTTGTAACTTCCATTTGAGTAAATGGAAGGTTAAGGAAATTATTATAATAAAATCTCATAAATCCTTAATCAATTCCTTTCCTTTCCTTATTCCTTTCCTTACTCCTTTTCATTTTCAAATTCAATTGCAAGTAAGAAAAAAAAAAAAAAATACTCTCAAAGTTTCTCTAATCCTCACGCCTAATATCATCAAATTGGTTCATCAAATTTTGGTGTGTTCTTGAGCAATTGTAAGTAATTCTTAACCTAGTTTTATTTTTAAGTTTTAATTTAAATTTCTATGTTTTTATATGTGTGATTTTATAGTTATGATTTTGTTCATGAATTAAAAAAATTTATGTTTAGATGTATGATGTTTTTTCTATTTAAATTTAATGTATGGTTTTAGGGTTTTAGATTTGTGCACATGTGTGTGTAGAATTGTTTGATGAATGATTGAAATATATATATATATATAAATATATATATATACATTAAAAAAAAAAAATGGTTGTTCATAAAAAAAAATGTGTATGTGGTGATGGAAATTTATTTTTATTGATTAATAAAAGAGAAGTATAAGGTTGATAGAAGAAAAATTTGCATGTATATATATGTGATGTGTTTGTGTTTGAACATTGGAGTAAAAAGAATTATTTTTAAGAAAAATATAGATAATTAATTAAAATTTATTTTTGTATGTGATCATGGAAATTATGTAAATTTTATTGTTTAGATTTATTAAAGAATAAAGCATTGAAATTTTATATTTTGGTGATAAAAAAATGGAATCCCGTAGGTTTTGAAATAGTGGAAAATTTGTGTTTTTGGAGCATTTTTTGGCTTTGAAATTAAGTTAAAAATACTTATACTATGTTATAAATTATGAAATTTGGTACCCGGGGGTTTTGACGCCTTCCGGACGCAACGGTGAAGTCGGATTTTCAGTTTGACAGTATTAAGATGAGTTTCTGGACAGAATGTATAAGCTGTCCAGTTTTGTGTTTATACCATGTTGTAGTATGTGATGGATGTTCATGTTGTGTGTAGCATTCTAGGTATGGATGTGATTGTATATGTGTGTTATGTGTGATTTGAGGAAAATGTGTATGTGTGCTTATTTCCCGAATACGATTGAACCTTGTAGGAAGTCGATTCATGACCGGGAATTGATTGAGACGTTTGCGAGTTGGTTATTTTTGCTTAAGGTATGTACACGCAGCGTGGTTCGCAATAGATCGATGTATCATGTATTAATGATACCCAAAAGTAAGGCATGGGTATATAGAACGAATAATGCTATCGTTCGAATCAATAATTCTATACATTGTTATGATAAGTAGAGGTAGTATGTCCTCAATAACTTAAGTAGAGGTAGTATGTCCTCACTAACTCAAAAGTGGACGTAGTATGACGTCAATCTTTATATATTGTTTTGAAAGTAGAGGTAGTATGACCTCACTAACTTAAAAAGTGGACGTAGTATGTCGTCAATTGGTGGAAAAGAATTACTCGCGGCATATGAGGGCTTTATGAGCCACCGCGGGGGTATGCATACTTAACCATAGGCACCGAAGTATGGCGAGTGTCTATGGTAGAGGCTTGCTTAGGGGTTAGCTCCCCCTAATGTATTGTCTCACTTATGAAGTTTGGTGTGTACCGGCAGTATGGCTGGAAAGTACCGGCAGTATGGCTGGATAGTACTGGCAGTATGGCCGGATAGTACAGCAATATAGCTGACTAACTTTTACAAGAAAAATAAATATTCTTAATAAGTATGATCAAGCGTACGGTTCTGTGAATTGTTAATTAATCAAATTAAACTTTCTCGATGTTATTATTTATTGGTATGCGACTTTCGCTGACGTGTGCTTTTGGTCTTAACGACCCTGCGATGATGTTGTGTCCTATCTGGGCAATGACTAGCAGTAAGTTAAGTTGCAGGTCTGGGGAGTGAGGATTGTCCCTTGAAGAAATAAATTATTAAAGTAAAGAAGTCTTAAAAATAACTTCAAAGTTTAGTTAAAGAGCATTTGGTTTTTATGAGGCGACTTTCGCTCTCAAGTTGTAATAAGTAGATTTGACTTTTCGTTTCTTATCCGCTGCTAAGTATTTCTTATTATCTAATAGTTTTAAATAACGCTAATAGAACTCGATCCGCACGTTTCCTTAACTTCAAAACTGTTTTAAACTGTTCCTAACGTTTCGGTTTGACTCGGGTTTTAGTTGTTTTGTTTTAAAAGATCATTTTCTTTTCTTTTCAAAGACCCGAGTTATTCCGAGATGTTACAATGATTGAGAATAACTAAGGTTTAAGGAGAGCGTAAATTGAAATAAATGCAAGTACAAAGATATTTATAGGCAAGAAAATCATTTGGAAGTTTAAATTGGTAAGATCAACAGTCAAGAAACGAAAAAATTTGAATAAGAAGATCAACAGTCAAGATGAAACCGCCAAAAATTCAAAATCCGAGGCGTAGAGAACAGTGATTGGATGTGCGTTAATGATAGTACAATCAACTAGAGATAATGATGAGAGTACATTGCAGCAACTGTGGTGTGTTCAACAATCTTCAAAAAATTACACAAAGTGGGAAATATTCAAAAAAATTGATGAAAGAAATTGCCAAAAAAATAAGAGTTCACAGAAGATTAAAGAGACCAAAGTATCCAGATTTTTCACGTTACCGAAAATTCGAGAAATGAAGATTTGTTTCAGACATCCCAGAAAATTAAACTCAACAAGAAGAGATGAGAAGATTGACAACATGTTCAAATCCGTATCTTGTAAATTCAAGAGTTGAGATGATTGACAATCTGTTTAAACCTGTATCTGATACTGAAAACAAACCCATGAATTTTTGAACCAGAATTCATAGGTTTAGGGGGGCAAATTATATATGTAAAATATAAGTCATAAGTAATTTTGGCAGAAAACTATCTGGGAGGATTAAATTAACATTAATCTGAGAGAAAATAATAAGACCAGAAGGAGATCTGGAAAGATTGAAGAAACTTTGAACGTGCATTAAGAATATTAGTGCACTAATATAATATATGACTATGTCATTATATTAATATTTAATTATATAATATATAAACAAAAGTAATAACAATCGAATTAGTCTAGCATACATATTAAAGAAGAGTGTTTCTGTATTATATTATGAATTCACCCTCCAAATAAGAAGCATCTTCTATACTTTTAGACAACATTATGTAGAATCGTCAAAAGTAAATCAATATTTGTTCGTAGAGGTGTTCATTCGGGTCATCGGGTCGGTTTCGGACGGGTGTAATTCGGCTCGGTTGGTTTTCGAATCGGTAAATTTTCGGTTGTATACAACAACGGGTCATACTCGGGTCAGATCGGTTGGTTACGGGTCGGTTTAACAACGGTTGTTCGCATTATCGGGTTCAAACCGGTATGTTATCGGTTGAAATTCGAGTCGCGTGTCAATCGAGCTCGGGTTGTCATCGGTCTTACATTAGTTCGGTTTTTTCGGGCACAAATCGGGTTCGAGCTTTAATTTTCGAGTAGTTATCGATTACGGACAACTATCGATCGGGTCAATATCGAAATAAGTTAATAGTCGGGTTTTTAATTGATGTATGCTCATTTTATGGCAGATCAATTTATTTCAATTAGTTTATATATATATATATATATATATATATATATATATATATATATATATATATATATATATATATGTATATATATATATATATATATACATATATATATATATATATATATATATATATATATATATATACATATATATATATATATACATATATATATATATATATATACATATATATATATATATATATATATATATATATATATATACATATATATATATATATATACATATATATATATATATATACATATATATATATATACATATATATATATATATATACATATATATATATATATATACATATATATATATATATACATATATATATATATATATATATATACATATATATATATATACATATATATATATATACATATATATATATATATATATATATATATATATATATGACTATTATTTAATAATGCATCATGTTGCTACTTTTGATAATTGATTAAATATAAAAACTCGATAATCGAAACTCGATTTGTTTGAATGAATAAGAATAATCTAAACTATCTCATAGGCTATTAGAATATACATTACTCTATTACACTAATAATCGATTGTATTTCTAAGTTTGATAATTGAAACTTATTATATATAATAAAGTGAATTAGATTAATCAAGTAATGATAACCATTTTATATGATATTATGTATTTATACTTATTAGTGACCTTGAATACTTTAAAATAATAAATCTATTACACTAATAATTGATCGTATTTAATTTAAAACTTAATAATGTTCGGAACTAGACCTATTGGAGTGAATGAAATTGATACAAACTATCTTATAGAGTTATAGTTACAGTTACAGATTATCATTTACAGTTAACTCAATGCTATTACTTATTAGTTATTACTATATACTGATATTGAATACTCTAAAGTAATTTACAGGCTATTAATAATCGATCGTAATTCACTTATCGTAATTCGATCTATTAAAGACTTATAGTAAATGAAACTAGTACTCCACCTTTTTTGTTACTTTGAATTAAATAGCCTATATTATGCAATTTTACCAAATTCAATAATAAAAATATTTAATATTTGATATAGAATATTTATATTACTCAAATAAATTATTTTAGATTAAGATAACTAATTGTCCAATTTGATGAATATATTACTCAATTGATACATTACTTGCACAAAATGTTATTAGTTATTTGGATAGCACACGGATAAGGTGTTTTAGCCGTTGGATTATAATGCTAATATCAGATCAGCGGTCAACAACGTGCCACGTCACCGTCATTTAATAAAAATGGATTTTGGTTCCTTTCTTTATCCTTTCCTTTAACAGCGACATTCACAATCATATATTAGACCAAAATCTTTTTTCATTAGCATCATTTTCTTTGTTATTGGTCATACCACTATGGTTGACGTTAGTTCTACAATTCACAATCATATATTGGATCTGAATATTCTAACGTAAATGTTTTTGCTTCTATCGGACACAATTTTCACAGTATCATGCAGAAGCAAATTTGTTGATGATGGATCAAGGAGAGCTGTGATCTGCTCATTGTAGTGAAAAAATATTCAAATATTGTTGGTGTCATTCCTCTATGGGAACTACACGTAAACTCATCGGACCATACCCAGGATTCGGAGGCTTACTTGCACTCTTAGTTGGTGTAGTCTGAGTTGAAGTACTCTCAGAATACCCGCTATAAGTCCTCCAAGCAGTTTTTCTTTGTCACTCATTTTTAATAGCTTATTATTCGGAGAAGTATAAGATAGTTTGTAATTGTATTAGTAATCTTGAATATATATTAATGTATAATTTTGTTCAAATAACAATGTTCAATACTTCTTTTGAAATTAGAAGATGAGATTAAATTTGTTCAATCTCTAATTCTTAATTGTAGGAAGATGAATTTTAATGAGGCAAATGAAGAATTGGTGGAATCTTATTGGTTTATAATTGATTTGCTAAAATATATATATAATCTTGTTTACAATCTTTCAATATTAGAAATTAGTTTTCAAATATTCAAAAAATCATAATTAGAAAACTGAAATTGGACCTAATTTGCTAAAATTAGGTGAAAAATTGATTCGGATTTGTAACAGTTCGATTAACAATCGGTTCAGGTTGGTATCAGTTCGGGTTAAAAACAGTTCGATTAATAATCGATTCGGGTTTGTATCAGTTCGGGTTAAAAACAGTTCGATCTTAATCGGTTTTAGTCAGGTTGCATTCGGTTACGTGCATAATTCGGGTCGGATTTGACTCGGGTCGATCACTGTTCAGTTCGGGTAACATCGGTTAAGGTTTATATGTCGGTTATAAAATTCGGTTGCAGCTCGAGTTCGATTTTGCCCTTTTCGGTTATCAAACGGTTCGAGTGAAGTATCGGTTCGGGTAATTGCGGTTCGGTAAACCTAAAAAACTTACATTTTTTCGGGTCGGATAATTTTCGATTCCGGGTCGGATTTTCGGGTCGGGTTTGTTTTGAACAGCTCTATTTGTTTGATTTACTGAAAATGAATCCAACTATTCTTTACTAGTAAATAAACCCATACATTCAATATACTTACTGAAAATAAACTCAATTATTATTTATTCCTGATTGCTTGCCTTACAAAGAAGCTTTGAAAATTGATTATAAATATTAGATGAATTAATTGTGAGCAAATACACCTAATAGATGAGTTTTTTAAAAATAAATATAGACGAATTTATTTTCAACAGATTAAAAAAATATTAATCATTTATTGACAATTTTCCAACATTATAAATTTATAAATAACATTAAAAAAGTAGTAATTAGCTAGCCCATGATATATGCAAGACACTCGAAGAAATATGTAAGATTGTTTAAATAAACTTTTAGTACTACTAATTATAAAAAATTAAGCTAATGGGGTTTAGAATGAATGTAAAGTTGTAAACTATACATTAATCAAATATGTTATGGAATTATTAGTTGGAAGTTGTATCAAACTTGGCACCAAAACATGATGGAAACAACCAAATACAAGTGGGTTTGGCAGGAATAATTACTTTAATGTACAGGAAAATCTCCCTGTTTTAGAATATCATAATTACTCCTACTTTAATATAATTAGTAAGTCCGAGGTTTAATTAGGAGTTAACAATTACCGAAATTAGCCCCATAAAAGTGCGTATATACTTGCTATAATTAGCATACTTAATTGTACTAATGCTTTTCTCATTTTATTAATGTGATTATGGAATTATCTTGTATATGATTAGATATATGTGTTTAGAATGCAAAATAAGTAATTTCTTTAAATCTGATTAGAATATTCGTTAAAAATTTATTATATTTGTCAATTTTAAAGAGTATTACAAATTAAATTTTAACAAATTTACATATTTTATAATCTAAATCTGTACATCTGGTGAATAGATTAGAAAAACCAAATCAATAAAAGTAATTATTAAAAATTTTACTTCATGTCTTAAATTGAAATTAATTAGAAATTAGAAATTAGAAAATAATGTTGACGTGAAATTTATTAATTTCTAATTTTCTTATTTTATTAAGCATTAATTTAGAAACATTTTGCATTCCTGTAAAGTTACAATCCTCCAACAAAATAATGGATTAGTAAAATAGGGCTTTATGTATTTGAGTAGGCTTTTTAAGTTTTAAAGTAGTTATACTAAACATTTATAAAGTGATGAACCTAATTCATGTAAGTAGACTGACTTTTGTAATTAAGTCGCATATAAGTGACGGCCGTACATGAGGATTCCTGCATTTCCTAATAAACAATTGAATATATAAGTTTTTAAAAGACATACAATAAACAATGATATGATCAACTTAAATATTTAAGTATTGCATAATATTTAATCATTGTTATACAACCTAAAATCATTAAATCTAGAGTTAATATAGTAGTGTATATTAAAACTAGAAAAGACATCACAAAAATGTGAATTTATTTTGGAGTATTTGTGATTTTTAAAAATATATACTTAATTATGTACACTGTATTACCTCAATGTTAATAAGTGACTCCTATTTAAGGTGGGCTTTGATAACAAAATGTCATATGCAACTTCACATAAATTAGAAGAGCATATGATTTAATGCGTCATTTTAATCTGAAACTAATAAACTATAAATTTTTTGCCCCATCGAAATAATGGAGATTATATATGTACTGAAATATAATACTAAAAGTTTAATATTAATGAAAAAAATACTTTATATAGTTAAGAGATACATACTTAAACAAAGTTGAAAGAAATTTTCTCAAGTATGAAAATATATTTCTGAAATAACTATTATTTTGTAACATTATATTATATATTTATTAAAAAAATTTTCAAATAGTTCTGAAATAACTATTATTTTGTAATATTATATTATATATTTATTTAAAATATTTTCAACCATACACAAATGGAAACTAACATAAAGAACTATTTTAGATGGAATACCTATAACAATGGCACACAAGCATACAACTTTATATAATTAGCAGTCATAAATAATATAAGACTCCGATTAATTTGAAAACTTTCAAACGCTCAATCCTAATTACTGATTGAGAACTCTAACTAATGTCACAAAGCTCTCTCTCAAACTTTAGGAAGAAAAATATAAGCTATACCTAAGAGTCCCTATTCATAGGATTTCAAAAAAAAAAAAATTATTAGTTTAGGAAATATCACGAAACTTTTAGGAAACTTACATAAAAAAAAATATTTTTCTAATTATATTTGACCTTAAAATTCTAATTATTATCTAATAATAATAATAATAGGAAATCTATCAAATAATAATAATAAAATTCATATAATTTGAATTACTTCTTATAAAACCTTTCCTTAAATTTAATATGACTATCAACTCAAATTAATGAGTCACCAAACCTGCATTTTGATGAACTTGTCCCAACGACGTCTTCTCTTGAACGCTAATTAAATCTCACTACCATACTCATAAATATAGAGATTTCTCTCTTTTTTTTACCAACCGTAATCCCCGAGAGCCACTAGTGATCATGATCCATTCATCTAAACATGATACCCTAATTTCTCCACCCTTCCTAAAGAGATTAGATTTCTCTCAAAATTTGATACATATCTGGCTTGGGCTAGAGTTACTATTTAGCCATTGTAGAGCACAGTTTCCATCTCTTGACCCTTACAACTTCAATATCTTCTCTGTTGGGTAGAGTCACCATTTTATCTTTACACTCTAAGGATGCAACTTCCTACATTGGTGATTAAAACGACTAGAGTCAAAGATCCATTCATCTTTCACCAACTCTTGTGTTAGAAGAAGATTATCTCCTTCACCTTGCGCAGTAGCAACAATTTTCTTCTCGTTGGCCTCTTTCAACTCCTTTATGTCCTCCTTTGCTTATTGACAAGTATATTGACTATATACAACCAATTTGCGTACAGTATTAGTAACACTTTACCTTGTAATTGTTTTTGCCACCTTTCTCTGGTTGTTGTATGCCTTAGCCACCACTAATGCCCTATCAAATGTGTCAACTTCCAATTCATGTACTATAAGTCTTTTGGCTTCTAAAAGACACACGACGATTGCATCCAAAGCTAACTATGTTTTTTCTATCAATAATATATTCACATTATTTTACTTCTTTGATAAAGAGACCAAGAGGAGAATAACTTTATCTTCATCCTTGAAATTCTCATCTAAATTGTTTAGCTTGGTCATCAGTCCAATAAAACGATTATGTTGATCTCTTTAGTCTCAATCTTCTTCATAGAAAGCTCAAACAAGTTCTTCCCTAGAAAACAACTTACTAGCCAAATACTTTGACCGATAATTTTTTGTTAATTGCTCCCATAAAAACTTAGGTTTTTTAACTTAAGATTATATACTTGATCTATGGTGCAAGTGCTAATCTAATAATTGATGATGCAGGCAGCTTGATTAATTAGCTCATTTTGGTTCCTCTGCGTTTGTACACTTCTTATCCTCAATAGTTACATATGTCCCTATTGGATCAACATTTCTTTCATTGTGCTCAGCCATAATGTAAAATTGTTTTCACCATTAAATGTCTAGAATTAAAATCTCCAACCTAACAAATTTTCCATCAATGCTAATATGAACTTGACTCGGATATCACTATGTTAGGAAAAAAACAATTACTTTAGATATGATATACCCACATCAATGGCATACAAACACAAAGATTTATATTTTACTAAAAAAACTCTTTCACCGTATCCTTATATTATCAACAACAAATAATACAAGACTTTGTTTAAACTCTCAAACACTTCCACAAAATTAATGAGAACTCTCAGAAATGTCACATGGCTCTCTCTCAAACTTTGGGATACAATTATAAACAACCTAATACCCCTATTTATGGGACTTAAAAAAAACCCAAAACTTATAATTGAACACTTTTACAAAACATACATTATTAAGAAAACCATATTTTTAAAAATTACATTTGACCTCCTATTTTCTAACTATTATCTAATATAATAATAGAAAATCTATTAAATATTATTAATATTCATATGTGGGTTTATTTCTTAAAATAATTAATGTATGAGAATCAAATTTTATCTTAATATGAGAATAATTACTATTTTTTATAAAAAATTATAAATTTAATTTTCACTTAATCTTCCTCCTTTTGATGACTTACTATCTAATAAAAAGTAAAAAACAAATAGTTGATTGATGCATGGCTAGTCCACCCCCAACTATCATGGAACATAAGTACATATGAACAAGATTCAAGTTTCTCTCTCCAATCATCCATTAATCCAAAGGGCGAACTCCCTCATTTGGCAAAGGCCAATTAGTCTTAATTTAATTGAAATCCACCAAAAACGTGTCAACACTTTATTTGCCCAACGAAAACATGGATATTCCATAAAATACGATATTTTAATCTTATCTTTATACCTCATTTCAAGGATCCTACTATGACTGTCCTAGGTATCCAGTAATAATTATTTTTTATGAATTACTCCTATATTTTATAATAACAGTACAAACCTTTTTTTTAATGTTACTAATTCTACGGTTGTATTTTTTTAATAGTTGATGAATGATTGAGACTTAATTTAAATTGTTGTTTCGGGTAAAGTTTGAGACTTAGGGTATATTTGGATTGGATTTAAATATTTATAGGGATAAAAAAAGTCAAAGTAAGAAAACTTGTTTGATTTAAGATATATATTTCTATTTGCTTTTATTTCATTAGTTTGACTTTATTTTCTCTCTTAAATATTTATATCCAATCCAAGTATGCCCTTAAAAGAACTTTTAAAATTGGGTCCATCTTTGGGGCTATCTTTTAAACTTGTTAAATTTTAATTCAAAACGAAAATACGATTAATCTTAGATTGATTGATACTAATACCTTTTTTAAACTTTTGATGAAAATTTGAATTTTGCATCAATATGTCAGAGTTATAACCTATTATTTTTCGTCATTTTTAATTGTTTGATTTAATATACTACAATTACAACTTAAAACTATTTTTGGCTAATTTAGAATATGTTTATGACCAATTGGGTCAAATTGACTTGAAAATGATGTGGCCGACTGATTTGACAAGTATAGGCTATTCTAATATAGACTTTAATTTATCATTACTTGTGGCTTTAAAAAGTTGTTACACTCCCTTCCATCCACCTAGTTTGCCACATTTTTATTTAGATTTAATCACTTTCATTTTACACTATAATTTCTTATTTGAAAATAGATCATATATGATATTCTTTTAACATATTAAAATATTTTAACTCTCTTTTAATATTTAATTGAACTTCAATTTATCACTTTATATTTTACCAAATTTATACATTCCCTCAAATAATACCCTATTTTTCAATAGATGCAAATTCAAAAAGACATAATAGCAAGAATTAATATCCATTAATCAATATTACACCTATTTTATTTCTGTTTATTTATGTATTAAGGAAATCATTATCAAGTGAAATTTTATTAATTTGTCTTCAAAGTTTTATTCTATATTTTCATAAAATTAAAATTTTCTAATTTTAATAATGTGTCCCTAAAAATATTAGGGTTAAAATAGTGCGTTAGATTATATCGAAATAACACTTTTCATACTTATTTATTGTTGCCCGCATTAAAGTTTTCTTATACTAATACTTATTCTGTTTTTAAAAGTTTGCCACATTACTATAACAAGTAGTTTCATATTTTTTTCATTAATTTATTCATTTTCATTTTTTTAAAGTATTTTTTATCTTAAATATCCTCATTTTGTACAACAATTATTATGGCTTATTTTGTTTTCTCCCAAAAATTTTTACTTCTTAGACATTAATTGATTAAAAATTGCTCACTTTAACTCATATATTATTCCATTTTATGTATGATTTTGTTTTCTCCAATTTAAATTATTGGTTTTTAACATTCTATAGTTAAAAAAGAGATTCTTTTATCAATCACAAAGCACACAAAAATGAAAATAATCAAAAGATTATCTCTTACTCAGTACATGAAAAGGAAACATGAATGATCTATCTATCATATCATCATGCAATACAAAGTGTTGGAAAATCATGCATCATGCAATACTATATAAGTGTTGGAAATTTTCAAGTGTCATCTTCTAAAGAGGTATGACAAATAGAAAATATTATTAGGTGTGAAATGCTTATATGTCATATTGATTAATTTTTATTTAGTACTAGTATGACTAAAAATAGTAAATGAATAAATCATGCAATACTATAAAAGTGTTAAAAAATTCCAAGTGTCATCTTCTAAAGAGGCATGACAAATGAAAAACTATCATTAGGGGTGAAATGCTTATATGTCATATTGATTAATTTTTATTTAGTAATAGTATGACTAAAAATGGTAAATGAATAAATTGAAACATATAACAATAATTAAGAAAATATATGTAGTAAAATTTTTGACTTAATGCATGTGTCGTCTTAAGATGGGAATTAAGATCAAAAGATTATATAAAGTAGAAAATAGTTGATTACATGGCAATATTTTATCTAATTTAGAATCTAATATTTTTTTTGTTTAAAGTTGGACCTAAATTAAGTAAAGTATTTGTATGATTTACTATAGTAATTCTATTTAGTTACCTTAGAATTTAATATGTCCAATTGAATGAAAAAAAGTTATATATTGGATAAATAATTTTTAAAAAGTCAGTAATTATGTTTTATTTGAAAAATTCATGTATTTGATAAATTTAGGAATAATAGTATATACTTGCATTATTATTTAAAACTGTTATATATATATACATTTGTACTAATAAATTTATGCATTACACGAGTTTCTATACTGGTCTATAATAAATATTGCTAAAACAAAACATGGATGACATCATGACTATTTAAAATTGCTTATGTGTCACACCGTCAACAAAAAATTTTTCTCTAAAACTCATTGATAATATTATTGTTATTATGATTAATATTTATATCTTTAACTTTAAAACTTTGTAATTATGACCATAATATTATCCATAAATTGATTTTTTTACTTTTTAAGTCATACCATTTAATGTATCAGTTAGTCTTGTATGAGACCGTCTCACCATGAGACGGGTCCATACAAACAGTCGATTAATGGGTTTTTTTCATAAAATATAGTTAAGTAAATGAAAAAAAGTTTTTTATTTCAGTTCAGTTTTTTTTAAACTAATGATGGGCTAGCTCATATTTAGCCTTCTAACGATGAGACGTTCTTAAATAAGAATTTGGCTTAATGTATTAGAAAACTATGTATTTTATTTCTTATTTTAAATTATTTATAAAAATTTTTCAATTTTATTTGTTATATATTTATAAAATCTTAACTTATATAAATATGTCAAAAAATTTAATAAAGTTGTATTTTGCACAGACACTATCTAATAGTAATAACTATGCTAAAGGAAAACCCTTTAACTATTAAATCAAACTATAATGATGCTCAATAATTATAGTTATTATAATTAAATTACATTTAAATTGTTCTTTAATCTAGGATTAATAGATAAGCTATTTATTTTATAGGTATTTGTGAGATAATTATAATAAAATTACAAAGCCCAAAAAAATTAATTATTATTTTAAAGAAAAGTTGGAAGGATGGAATACCAATGTTAATGGTGTGAGTGTCGCATATTTGATTCCAAGATATGTTGGTGATTCTCTCGACAGATGTCGACGAATGAAAATGAGAGTGAGTTTTGTGTTTTATCCTTTCGCGAGTTTGGGTATTCCGAATACGGTAAGTGGTTTTCTAGGGCTCCTGGTTTTAGGTCTTCAACATTATCTAATGTATCATCATTATGCAAACTAGTGAGTAGTACTTTTTTATTTTAAATAAAAAATAATTAATAGATATATAATACATTGGTTGGCCCTTTATTGACATTTAATAATTTGATTAACCAAATAAGAGAAAACACAAATCCTCATTTAAGGCGGTTTTATTATGAAATAATTTACCCTTTTCGTTTTCATATATTCTTTTTAAATAGAATTTTCGAATTCTATTGTCTAACTTTGACTATTATTTATCATTTATTTATTTAAAAAAACATATTCATGTGCGATCTTGATAGATTGGTCTTAATATATTTTTTCTAAATATTAACTCTTTAGAATTTTAAAAATTCATAATTAAAATTATTTGACTTTTAAGTTTGTTTTGAGATCTGCACAACAAGTAAATAGGAAGAACATATGAAAATAAAGAGAGTAGTATTTTGAGTTAAACAATCTAATTAATTTAATTAAAATACTTTTTTTTAAATAGGACTTTTTATATGAACTTTCTGACAAGAGCATATTTCATACAAGCTTTGCTCAAAAGAAAATAGGAGATTTGTTATTACTTAATACTCATAATACAACCTTTATTGTTAAAATTTTTTTTCGTATGCACCAACCCTCGATCCATTAACTTAGATTAAAAAAAGACTTATCAACACTACCAAAAGCCAAACTTTTTTTTCTTTAATAGAGGTGTTTATTTAGGTTATTAATTCGATTTTAGGTGTTTAAAGTCAAGACAAAATTGAATTATGTGTCTCTATTAGTTTTACATTATTATAAATCTTTATATTTTGACGTAGGGTTTGAGTACAAGATCAAGTAATGAGGGTTTGTGTATATTGAACACCCTTATAAAATGTATAAGAAAATACGATTAAGTGAGATTTTGTTTGATTTGTTTTGAATTTATATTTTAAAATATCAACATTTATAATTTTTTTTTTGATTATAGGGTAGACTAAAGAATATGAAATCCTAGGTGAGAATCGAACATAAGACTTTACCTGGGAAAAATGATATTTACTCCAATTGAAACAAGACTTGGTTCTCAACTTTCTATAATTTTAGTTATGCACAACTTCGGATATTAAGGTTAGATAATCTTGGAGAGCTTAGTGGTTGAGAGTTATCCTTTCACTTTTATGGTGGAGGTTCAATTTTTACAACCTACTGAAAGGATCAATTATTCATTTCCTTTCCTCCTTACTGGTAGGAATTTTTTGGTTTACCCCCGAATTAAAAGATATAAAGATTTAAAATAGAGTAGTGGATAACATAAAAATAAAATTGTAGCAATTAATTCGAAACTAATAATAAATATGGAGAAAAGTTAAATAGAGATTGAAAAATATTTCTATGTATAAACATCAACCTATGAAGAAAGTTCAAATTTCATATACATATAATTAAACAAAAATAGAAAGAAAAATAATCAACGTGAATTTACATTTAGGCTCTATTTTCTTGACCTTACTTTTTAATTAGATTTTTGTACTAAAATAGATTTATTTTTGTTAAATTGAACTTCTTTTTGAAGGATATTAAATTGAACTCATATATATGAAAATCTTATTTCTAATTAATAATTCGTTCTTTACTACACTATATTAGTTTTATCAAATTCAACAAATCAAATTTACTAATGTAGTGTTTGGAAATAAGTATTTCATTTCAAATCATGAATTTCAATTATTAAATCATGAATGAAGAATTTGAGATTGACAAGGTTTGGGTAGTCATTCTCAAATCCTCAACTTTAACTACTTTAAAAACAATTGTGAAATTTGATAAATTCTAAATTTGAAAATTTTTAATTTACCAAACAATAAATTTAAACCAATTTCAAATTTTCAAATAAAATCATTATTCCCAAACATAACATATTACTAACTAAATTTTTACTCCTAATATGTTATCCATTTTAAGAAAACGAGAAAAGCACTTTAGTTAAAAATTCATACTCTAGTACTTTTCATTGTTAGAATAATAAACATCTCATGAATCTTCAATAAGAATTTTTAGTGTTAACTTTTCTTTTTCTTCAATTCGTTCCTCTTGGCTTGTGTACAGATTTGTAGATAAACAAGCTTGATGCTTGTTTGATTGTTGGTGTAAAAAGTGGTAATGAAAATGATTTGTAGTGTAATTTTTTATGAAATATACTATGTAGTAAGGTAATAAAACATTGATTATAATTTTTTTTAAAAAAACTTCATCACCACCTAATACTGCCTTTCTAAATGGTAATACTGACATTATATTGAATTTTATGAAGAAAATGAAATGATTAAATAAGAAAAAACATTGACATTAAAATTACCATGATATTTTTCTATAAAATTTACACTAACTATTTATTACTATTCTCACAATTTAAAGCAGGCCGCAAGGGTCAAGTAAGAAATAAATCACAGTTACGGAAACCAACAAATTAAAATTTTTTATTTAAATCTAAAAACAATTGAACCTATTGAACTTCCGAAAGTACTAAAACATCTACATACGATACAAGTTTGTAGGTGCGGGGCTACGGGCTATTCTATGATCATTAATGTTTATATAATCACAAATTCTCAAATCAAAATTAAACTAAGTCATGTTTACTTATAACTTTAAAGTGATCATTTGAAATTTTAAAATAATCACTTTTTATAGTTATAGAGTGATCACTTATAACCATTAAGTAATCACTTATAATAAAAAGTGATCAATTGAAAAAATAGACTAATTGTATAAACTCTTCTCATCGTGAAACAATCTCATATAAGAATGATTTTAAATTAAGTTTATACTATAAATTTCCAAATCTAGTCTAGTAAATAAATACTATAAGATGTTATTGAAGCATTCTATTTAAACTTTAATTTCAAATATTGAAGCATTCTATTGTAAAATATTACTCTTACAAATAGAGTACTAGTATTTAGTATTATACAAACTCTTGACAAATCTCTTCTAAACATTGTTAATGAAAGAATCACAACAAAAGCTCCATTTGAGAGAAAGCTTCTTCTCTTGGGTTTCTCCTTCCTCATCATCAAAAGCTGCTTATTATCAACACTTATATTATATAGTAAGTCAATCTTTTACCTATTTTCTCCTCTTAACTAATTAGCTCAATCTTTAATTAATTCTTAAAAGTAATTAATATTGCCAATATAAATTTTTATTTCTTTCTATCTTTTCTTTTATACTTTCTAAACTAGGTAAATGAATATATCTTTCATCTAGAGCTTTAATTTGTCTTTTTTCAATAATCATTTGGGTAATTAAATAAAATAAAAAAGGATTTCGATTTTTTTTTGTTAAAAGATCCTTTGCATAATATTAAGTTAATCATGATAAAAAAAAAATGTAAACAAAAATCTTACTTATTCTTGATCCAATATTAATGGATTTGAAGATGAAATTGTTATCTTAATTATTCTTCTTAATGTTATCTTTCATTATCTAAAGCTTTATATTTTTAAAATCAAAAAGATGATTTGATAAAATCAAAAATATGGGTTTCCATGTTCTTTGGAGATCTTTTAATTTTCATAATATTAAGCTAACATCAAATTTTTAAAAAATAATCATTTGATTAGCTCCAATATTTTTTAGTTTAAGATGAAATTTTTATTTCAATCATCCTTCTTGATTTTATCTTTGATCTAAAGCTTTGTCTTTTATTCATTAATGAAATACATTATTTAATAACATCAAAAAATTGGGTTTCCATTTTTTTTATTATGAGATCCTAGCTTTTATTTAGTAATATTAAGCCAAATATGATAAAAAAAAATATAACAAAATAATCATGCTAGCTCCAATATTATTAAATTTTGAAGATGAAATCTCAATTTTTTTGAATGAAAAATCTTTAGTTTAATTATTGTTAATTTTATCTTATTAGCTAATTAAGTATATTATTGATTTATTTGTTGATATTTTAGGGGAAGAAATTAAAGTGAAGTTTTATTCGAAAAAATTAAAGAAAATGGGAAGAGGGAAAATTGTGATTAAGAGGATAGACAATTCGAGCAGCAGACAAGTTACTTTCTCAAAAAGAAGAATCGGATTGCTTAAAAAAGCTCGAGAATTATCAATATTGTGTGATGCAGATGTTGGTGTTGTAGTGTTTTCTAGCACTGGAAAACTCCATGATTTCGCAAGCACCAAGTATGATTTCAGTTCTTTGCGTTAGTTCTTTTTTAATTTGTGGTATTTATTTTCATATTTCTTTTAGTATTTTGTGATAATTATTTGCATAACCTTG